>NW_017099946.1:0-26350 GCF_001412225.1 Nicrophorus vespilloides | reverse complement strand
GCTCTAAATTGCTATTTTTTAAGATAATTGATTATTATTTATTTATTCAGAAAATTTTAATGAGTTTGTTTGTTATTTTACTCATTTCTTTACTATATTTTAATGAAAATATCTATATTTATAGTCAGGTTTTCTTATTGTTCTTACTGATAAGATTTTGATAATAGATAAAAATTATAGTATTTCTTGATGTCGAAAAGAGTTTAAAAGCTGCATAGAAAAAGATTATTTAAAAAAAAGTGTTCTATATGCGAAACAGTAAAAGGGCATATAAATATGATTCTTTCTTTTTAGGCCTCTTTCCATTTTATTACATTTAATGATGTAATAAGGTAGTTAATAAAGTGGAGAAGAAAATGTTTGGAGATTGAGTGTACCAAAGTCCATATTTACAATAAACTAGTTAATGATTGAAGCATTTATTAAAAAGTAGAATACAATAAATCCTTTTCGATTTCAATTGGAAACTCTCAAGAAAAATTGTATTTTTGAGCTCTAAATTGCTATTTTTTAAGATTATTGATTATTATTTATTTATTCAGCAATTTTTAATGAGTTTGTTTGTTATTTTACTCATTTCTTTAATATATTTTAATGAAAATATCTATATTTAGTTCCACAATCAAGTTTCCTTATTGTTCCTACTTATAAGATGATGACTAATATTAAGAAGTATAAATTTTGATAATAGATAAAATTTATAGTGTTTCTTGATGTCGAAAAGAGTTAAAGCAGCCTTAAAAAAGTGTTCTATATGCGAAACAGTAAAAGGGCATATAAATATGATTCTTTCTTTTTAGGCCTCTTTCCTTTTTATTACATTTTATGATGTAATAAGGTAGTTAATAAAGTGGAGAAGAAAATGTTTGGAGATTGAGTGCACTGATAGATTATGTGGAGTAAGGAATCTTGCAAAGTACGAAGGAAGAGAAAAAGATGGTCGGGGGTGGGTTGAAATAAAGCAAGATTGATTGAGGACTCGACTCGAACCTCCACCACACGAACCCTCGGCTACAGAGGCCCCCGCGCCTCCTCCCAAAAAAACCATACATACACACACATACGCACGTACATATAGTAGTCATCGTACAGGATTTTTGCGTTATAGTGTGGAGCAGAGGTAGGCTTCGGCGTCGGCGTCGATGGTCGAGGAGCGAGGTGAGTTTCGGGTTCACAATATTTCACAGGTGAACATCAGTCCAGACCCAGAGAGCGTATTAAATCCCACTGTAATCAAATTAGGAACGCCCCAGAGCTTTTCTGAGACCCGTAGCTGCACAATTACTATATGCATTATACATGTCACACATCGATGGACCTCACAGACCTTCCACATTACTCCACTCCGTACTAAATATGCTTTTTACACTTTTATGAATTGACCACACCGCGTACATTCCGTTTCGATTGTTCCCATCTCCTGTATTCACTCCCTCTATCTATTTCTCTTTCACACACAGACTCACAAAACGAAACAAATACAATCAGCAAAAAACATGTTTTATACCAACACGGAGAACGGAAGAGAGAAATGTGGATGTAGTAGCTGCGGCGGTTGGGTGCAGAAGAGCGAAAAAATCGAGGGACTAGCAAAATCAACATCGACTGGGATGAGTGGATCGTTTTTGGGTGGTGGCACGAACGAATAATACAAAACGAACGGAATAAATAACCGACAGCACAGGTTCCAAAACCGTAATTTTTACAGGCACTTAAATTCAAATTGACAAATCGTAAAACCGGACCGCATTAAAGTTAAATAGTCACGCTAAATGTACGACTGCACTCACACTCGATGGACGCATTACGTAACTTAAAATATAGTTACAATCTACGTCTTTTACTTTCGCAGTAAAAGTTATATGAACAACATTTTTTTTCATTAGCAGTAATTTGATCTTATTAAATTGACCCAAATAAAATAATTATTTTTCATCATAAAGAATTACTCTTAGTATTATTAGTTTTTTTTTTATATAGAATTACTAAAGATCTATTTTTTTTATATTTCATAATCATTACTTACGAAATATAGAAACGCACTCAACTTACTTCAAATAAAAATCTCTTATTAATAAAATCGTAACACCCATCATAAATATAGAGATTTTGTAATATTTATTGATAAATTTGGGATATTTTGATATTATTATTATTTTTGTTATAAAAATACTTACTACAGAATTATAAATTTCAATGAAATAAGTTTATTTTATGTAATCTTCGAGCATGGATAAAAGAAATATAATCTTGATATTAAGGAGAGTACATTCTGATGAATTATTCATAATTCATTAGCAGTTGTTTTTTAAGAAAAGTTTGTAATTAACAAAAGCTGTTCGGATTTTTCTTAACACCGCACGCTTGTAATTAGGAATTTTTAATTATCGTATTATATAAAATTTATTAAAGAAACAAAACGATACAAAATATACTTTTATATAAATAAATAGTACACTAATACACATTTAATTATTGTTCAAACTTTTTTTTGTAGCTAAATAAAAAATTGTAATAAATGAAAATTTGATTAACTAAGAATATCTGTAAAATGACCACTCAGCAAAATTTGAGAATTAAACTCGTTATTAAAGCTAATGTAATCTAGTAATTTTCTGGACGAAGGCCTAAAGGCTATGGCATTGTGCCTAGTACATTAAAGATACCCTTATTACCTTTATGTATGAAGGAGGATGTAAATTACGAGCAAATGTAATAGCCAAATGTCCTTTTGCAAGAACTGAAATGTTACTGAAATTAATTTAAATGTATATTTTGTCATAAATAGTATTGATTTAATTACAGCATTATTTATTTGTTCGTATTATATTTATAGCCAATACCAATAATCATGTTATTTTTTATCGTCTGTTAGTGAATGATTATGTAATTTATAGCCAGTTTATACCTATTGGGCATTGATAATTTATGTATATACTATAATAATATACAATTATATAATGAAATATATAAATTATATATAGATTATGATTACCATTGTTGTTATGATTACATAATTAATATTCATATAAAATGTTTACTGTAAGCTAATGGATATTAACGTAGTATATTCCTACAATCAATTATCCATCGAAAAAGGAAGGTCAAATAGTCATATTATATTTCGATCAATAATTTGTAGGCTGATTAAACATGTTAATTAAAATAAGTAGTAAATGTTATTTGCATTGACGTATATCTTTACCATAAATGTCCATGTCATCATAACATAAAACGTTCTATACTTAAATTTCCAATGTATTCAAGTTTATTGTAATTTCAGAAATGAATTTACATTATGAAATACAAGTATAATCTGCTTTAAACTCTAAATTAATTACAGTTTGGAGCAAAATGTAATCCAGGTTTAAATTTTATTTAATCCGTAGCAACTCGATTGAACAAAACATAAATATGAATCTACTCCAAAAATAATATTTTAATTGCACATTCATCGGATTTAAAAGTAATAAATAATTATTATTAACTCGATGATTTAATCGGAAACACAACAATAAAATATGTATAAATTGGACGTGTTTATGATATTTGAAATAATGAATTATTATTATATAAAAAAATATTTACTTTTTTTTATATGAGAAATTTAATAAATTGTTGAATTGTCAGAAGTTTGATTCTCATTGTGAAATAGGTAATGAAAATTGTTAAGGTAATAAGATGGCAGTGTCCAATATACGCGTCGAAAACCAATTATAAAATATTGATTCAATTAGTAATTGCCAATTAAATACGTTGATATTTCGTAACTTTAGACGATACTGGAACTGAATTGATGAGAAAGGAAGACGTTGTTTTTATTTCAATTTAAATTTTCTTTCTGATTATAATTTTCATTTTCAGTTTTCTTTCAATATATAAGCTTCATATAATTAGGAAATTAATTTATTAATAAAGTTTACTGCGTTTCCACTACTTTTTTGGGATTTTCTTAAGACTATTCCGTTGAGAGTACTTTGGAAATCGCTGGTTTACGTTACGATGAATTAATCAAATGACCATCAAATTGATATTTGTTACACGAAGACAAATTGAAAATGCATGCAAATTACAAAATATTAATTAATTTTGGCCTGTTTTTGGCGCACGGTAATTATTGACGAATAGTTTTGGGTAAACGCAGTATAAAAGCAATAAAAATGTTCATGTCCGCTATACATTTTCCAAAATTGATCGGAATTCGTTTATTAAATTACAATATTTGGTCACATCAACAAAATACCACAGAAACTTTAATTTTTTAACTTCTTCAGTATTGATGCTCTGCGATTCCACTATTTCCTTTGACTGTGAAATTGCTGCTATTCTTAACACTGTCATTGTCCATCGATTTGGCTGAAAATCCATATGTTGAACCTCTTTCATTTGACTGTACATTCATGATGAACGATGGATCTATTGCTGCAAGCACTGAGAGGGTTCACAAAGGGCCTGGATTGACCAGGATTCGAACCGGCACCCACGACTTAACCATTCGGCTATTATTCGCCACAAAAACTTTATAAAACTTCATAAAACATTAATAAAATTCAATTATATTCAACTAAAATTCATATTTAAAAAAAAGTAATTAGTTGCCTGATTGATTATAAATTAGATCTACATAACTGAGTTTTGCACTAGAGACTTTGAATTTGCTTTGCAGATAATAATACCAATAACTGACAGAATATCGAATATTACTGATAGTTCGCATATTTGCATATTTATGTACATTTGCATAGCATATTTCAGTGATATTGCATGATACAAACAATACATATACTGTGTGTAATGCTTATAAGGAAGATTACCATACAGAATTATTTGTTAAATTTAAAATACGTATTAGTATAACTGTTTCGGACTTTGAGAATGAATTATGTATGAAAACCGAGATTCTATTGCATTATATAAAGTATTTTAATGATATTTGATACAAGACGTAAAGGTCAGTCATACTATTCAATTCCAATGTCATCTTGAGTCTGACAAGAATAATGATTTCATTATGTATTTTTGGTAATATTTTTCATGAATCTTGTGTGTTGCCAGAATAAACATACAAATGTAAATAGGTGGATAGTGCTTCCATTCCTGCTTTTCTTGTGCTTTAGTTACTATGTCAGTTTGGATTTAAGGATGTTCATTCTTCCTTTCGTTAGTTTCCTTATAAGAAATTTCTAAGCGCGTCCCGTCTCCAGAGTGAAGGAGAGAAAGGACGAATAGGAGCGGAACAAAGAAGAGGAAAAATCAAGGAGTAATGTGAATGGATGGAGCTATCATTTCGTTTGTTGGCTTGCGCTCGGTTTACAGACGTTTTGTATTCATTGCGTGTATTCGCGTATCTGCCGTGCATTCAGTTGTCAGATTTAAATTTGGGGATATTTTTTTTTGTGGATGTGTGTCGGGACGTATGTCGAATATCGGCTGCCATTGTTGGATCCTGATTGAAGAAGCTAGGAGGCACACAAAAAAAAGGAGCAAACCTTTGATGGAAGATCTTCAATTTGCAGAAGGCTCAGCCACGACTGTCACTCTCTTATAATTATTAATTTTTCAAACTGGAAAAATACGAAACAATCTCGAGTATTTGTCACGTTCCAATATCAATTAGGTTCTATAAAGAAAATGAACTTGGCCATGCTTATACACCTTTTTTTTTATCTATTTCAGTTGTTAAAGGGAAATTAGAACGTCGGGATTTGAAAAGGGAAGGTCGACGCTTCAGCTACAACAATTTTCTAGCACGTTTCGTCCTTTTTTTCATCCACCTTTTTTTGTTCCTTCACTCTCGCCACTTTGATTAAAGTTTTGGTATACAATAAATGTATTGGTAATTGATTGGAACTTATTGATTTTCAGGGACGAATTTACAGGCCCAATTCTAATAGCTGTATGTTGTCCTAGTCATAGTTTTTATTACCCAGAGCGAATACCAATATATTTGATAAATAGAGTCAATAAACGAGAATTATTTTACGAACTCATACATGAAGCCAATCGCATTACATTTTTATCGTCAAAGCCATTACCGTCTTCCAATATGTATATCTCAACAAAACAAATATACTTTTTGATTACTTCATTTCTTAATGCGACATTTTATTTGGATATTTATATTAAAAAAAAAGTCTTATTTTGTTTAGTAAACTTTCGTTTTATATTCTGTTTCATGTGAAGAAATTGCAGCAATATTTTGAAAGTACAAAGCCGCGAGCGTTTTACATTGTTTAATATAAGAGCAATGCATCACAGTTTATTACAACATAAATCCATGAAATAAAATTGGTTTCGTGCGATTTTCCAAAGCGTTTAATGGATGGGAAATGACGGAGTCATCGATACACTTAATTGCGTATTGCATATATATATATACGAATACACGCAGATACGTTGTGGGTTATTTAATTGAATTTAACAGTTTCGACCGTAGCAATAAAACGTGAACTAATTACAGTCTAAACTGACAATACAGCGGCCACTCTATTATCTAATAATCATTAAATGACTCGTCAAATGAGTATTCTCAATCTATTAAATGAGGATTATGATGAATGTAAATATTGATGGCAGCGGTGGGCGAATAGTTAAACAGAGGCCATTTTGGTGATGGACCGAAGGTCGTATAAAACTAGTTATTAAATGGTCACCTATGGCATTTAATCATAGGAGCGACGGGCGTCTGGAGGGGCTTTTCGGAGTGGCGTAGCCCTTACTTTCCACGTCAATTAAGTTAATCAGTGGGCAGGTATTTGGATTGGATAGTATTTCGATTAAGCGGAAAACGGCTTTCAAAACTAATCTCATTTGTGGTTAGCTGCGGAATTATCACCTGTTACTTATTTCCACACATAATTCTTGTATGTACTTTATATCAGCAACCTTTTTAAGTTCAAATCTGCAACCACTACAGAATCAATATAATTTTGTCAATAAAAATTAAGTTTAGTTAATTAAGAAATTAAAATAAACTTGTTTCTTTATTATTTCTTTTAAATATCCAGTGACATACTTTTTCCAAAAAAAAAAAAGAAAATATAAAAGACGGCAGACGTTTAATATAAAAAAAGAAAGTGGTGCGACCACCTGGAGGGCAGGTTGCCATTATGGGGGAGAGAAAGTCCCTAGAAATGGACCTTTTAAATGAGCCCCGTCAGCAGCGGGTCTAATAGGTGCAGATAACTCCAATGGGGTTGGCAGCGATGAGCAATATTTTCAAACATTGCCTCTTACCTTCGCTTCGGACAGGCAGATAGATAGAGCGGAAAAGTAAAAAAGAAAAGTTGGAATGTGGAAGGAAAAAAAAGAAGAAGGATCGCGAAAGAAATGCGGCTATAGGCCGACCAATCAAGCAAATTGAACTTTTGGCGATCTTGACCTTGTCCATCTGTGCCGAGGCTCGCCTGAAACGGTCTTCCGCCAAAGTTCCCCATTCATCCTGGACACGGATCCTTTTTAATAATTCATTAAAATCGTATCATGCTAAATTTGCATTAATATATATAGACCTTTGCGTATTGGAATTAATTCGAAGGCCGTTGAATTCATTAGGGCTCCTACGTTTGCGTGCCATACTTACAAGAAAATTGGGAAAATTATACGGCGGCAGAAAAAGTTATACAAAACAACTGTTTTGTACTTTAAATTGCATTGCCATTTGCTCGAGTATTATTACACATTTCCGTAGACCTACAATTATTACGATAAACTTGAATAACAATAAAATATATTATTTACACAAATTATAAAACAGTTTGCATCAATAATACATTATATAAAGAAACTTGTTTCACATTATGTTAAGTGTGTTTATTCTCTTATAAAATCAATTAGAAATTGATCTAATTTAATTAAGAATTAAAGTTAGTCATATATTCAATTAACAAATTATAAAAAATCTTGTAAGCCGGCTGGGCGTGAATCCCTAACTTGGAAAGATTCTGGGCGCAACTTCTTTTTCTGAAGAGGAAGAACTCCAACTTCTGCTTCTTCAGATCAGCACAGTTCTCCTCTATTGGAGACTGTCTTTTCTCTGGACCCGCACCAAATATATCACCTCATCTGGAGACCTCATCCGTCTTTCTTCGCATTCAATCCCGAAATTCTGGCAACATCATTTCACTGTTATGTATAAACCTAAAAAGTAAAGATTTTATGATTAAAAATACATATTTTTAGCAAACACTAGTATTATTCAGCGTTTTCCAAACAAAACTAGTATAGATTAAGTGCATGATCTATGATCAGTTGAAAGGCTATTTTATTTTTATATATTATTGATGACAGTACAAACATTGAAAAACCTGTATTCATTTACTCCGCTCATGAATTGACATAGCTTTGTAATAAGGACTCGTGTCAATCGGAATATGTTTACTAATGATTTTATCGCAACCAAATCCAAACATTCAAAAGCTAACTTATTCCAGTATCATAAATTACAAGACTAAACTAGTCACGTCATCACATTCTCACATTCAGATTGAAATCAATCTAAATAAATAGTACAGCAATACCTCGTATAGTCCGGGTTCCGTCAATAACAAACGCACTAAAATATATTTATTTTGTTCACATTTAAAACATGTTTCATATGATATTAAGTGGATATTGTATAATGCTTTGATGGTTTTGTTCATCTAAGTGCAAATGTTGAACCTCGATCACCTCGCATCTGTAAATTCATAGCAAAGTTGTGTTATGAACGAAATTTATTCGAGCGTTATATGACGATACCGAGTGTAATATGATCGTATGTGGATGCGGTGCGAAATATTGATTAGCAGCGAATAACTAATTGTAACTGCTGATTTATTCTAATTAATTTCCAGCCTAGACATTCCAGCGTGCAAATTTTAAATTTAATTAAATGTGTTACATTACAATCCGCGTTTCACGTATTTATATTAAATATTAGTAATATGATATTACATTACAAATTTTAATTGCTGTTTCTCAGTGATGTTCACAATTTCAGTGGAAATAATAAATTACTTATATAGCAAAATTAATTATATACGTGAAATTTATTTACATCATAACAGTAAATCAACAAAATTTATTCCTTTGCAGAATATAGCTTTTAATATGTATGTACATATTGTATATATTGATCGTGCCCACGTATATTCTTATTTATATAACAAGATTTGCAGTGCTGCGAAATGTAGTGTTTCGTAAATGGTTTTTTTTTTTCTTATTCTGCCCTCTTTGTTTGTCATGGAAATACAAATGCAAATTAATTCCATTGCAAATGGCAAGAAACAATTTCATACACGCCTTTCTCGTTGTGATTTTTTTATACTTACTAATATTATCCACATTGCATTTTTAGGAGTCACATTTATTATTTGTGAACCGTCTGCAGATACATAATATTTGATAGCATTAGGTTGAATTATGTATTATTAAATTCTCTAATCAAGTTTCGCAGACTAGACTTTTGAAAAAAATATTAACGATTTGAATAACTGAATATAAATCAAATACTCTATTAAAATAGTAATTGATTATGCTTCAACGGTCATCAGTTCAAGAAACTTTCTTTATGGTATAGATAATTAAATCCAATTAAAATATTATTTGCGTGCAGAAATGATGCGATTTCTAATTGCAATGTACATACATGAATTTACAATTATCTTTTCAATAATTATATAAAAATGCAATACCTCGGATAGTCCGGTGAGATTTTTTTTTTGTAAATATTGAATAACTTAGACAATGTTTGCTATATATAAACGGTTTGATTAAAAATTTATTATATTGCAGAAATTCTGGGAAATATGGCAATTTGAATGTAATTAAAATCGAGTTTAATTAACAGCTTGTGCAATTAATTAAATGGCTCGGATTCGTTGCAACGCAAACTAGTGACTATGTAATAATCACGGAATTTCAACTAGTCTGAAGGAGATAATGTAAGTGAAATATGTATATGTTGAAGATGTTTGAATTGGAACAGAGGTTCTAAAGTGTAGGCATTTCAGCAAATTGATAATAAAATGAATTGTTATATTGAAATATTGAAGCTAAGTTTTCTATTTATATATTGAAGGATGCTGTTAAAAAAAATATAATTCAGTAGACTTCTGCGTTTTCAGTCATAATTGGTAAATTAGTAAACAACAATTAGTAACAATTAGCAATTAGTAAATTATCATCAGTTGATAAATTTTGAGAAGTTTTTGATTTGATTACATTTTCATCTTACATTATGCGTCCTCCTCAAAGGTTAATATTAAGATTGGAACATAGATTATTAAATATAGAAATTGACACGTGTTGCTCAGGTGAATCAAAGTTAATAACGGTTACGTAATAAGAGTGCACGGTTGAGCCATCGGCCGAATGATATGTGTGTGCATGTTCGTGTTGAACTACTGAAATTGCTCGCCATTGTTAACGTATTTCAGTTAATGATTTAAGTTTGGTAGTTAATTGAACTTGAGAGGAGCGTGCACGCGGTTGTAAAACACTTTCAAACTTTCCTACATCTCTCTCTCCATCCAAGACAAATATTCAATATCTGAGCCCAGTGAGATATCGCGTTTCAGTTTCAACGAAAGAACGTGACTGCGACAAATAATTTACTTCTTTTTATTTCCCTTCGTCTCCTTTTACCTCCACTCTTCTTTCCTTCTGCTCCATCTTCTCCCATCCACGACGAGTCTTTCGTGTCATTCCACCCCCTCAGCCTCGTGTTCACCTCTCTTCGGGTTTTTTTTTTAATCGCTTATATTCCGCCGGAATATAAAATATTGCCACCCCCAAATTGAATGCTCTGATATATTTCCGAAACCATTATTAACACATCGGCTACTCTGATTTCATACTTTGAACCCAGACAAGCGCAGATACATACCTTTTCCTCGATTTTATTTAATATTCAACCGCATTTCCATCGTTTTATTTGCTATACTTTTTTTTATATTCATGTAGTATTTGTTGAAATCGTAATTATCGTTATTGGTTTTTATAAGTTTCAAAATAGTAAATCTCATAAAATATGTCTTTCATATTGAACACATTGAATTAATCTACGATATTAATATCATACAGTGAACAAATACACATTGATAACACGTTCACGATAAAAAAAGGACCCCAATTCATGAACTATACTTAACAAATTATCCGTTAAACCAAATAAAGGGATAGACTTAATTAAATAGGAAACGCCTGATATGAATGACGAGTAAATGATTTAACTTTAAGTACGTAATATAGTAAAAATTAATAGAAAATAAAATTTGAAAACTGTACAAGATCAGAATTAACTTAGATATTTTTTTATGTTGTATAATTTTATTCACAATCTGTTCATAAATGTGAAGATTGAGTAAATTTAAGATTGCGGTTAAATGGATAATCTTTCCCGGTGAATAGTTACCATTATGATAATTTGATTTTTAATTTGTTATATAAATAATTTCTTCTATTTACGGTTTATAAAAATTCTATATTTGCGCGCTTCATAAAAATTTAACGATAAAACTTCGCACACACCTGCGTCTCGATGAATCACACCTGCAGGTGCGTACGTATAAACAAATCCATATTTGGACATGAAAAGAGTGCAGTGAGAAGAACACCTGCATTATTGATAGATAAGAAAGTAATAAAAATTAGGCGATTGTTTAAACAATCGTTCGGAAACGCGAAACATCGCGAATCGTCACGAAGAATCAGCTGCAGCTGCAACTGCGTATCCCAAACGTTAAACACATTTTTATATGCGTATGAAAAAATACTACGTTTCGATTCGAATATGTTGAAATGAGCGTAAATTATTTTACAAGCATTTTTTTAAACAATACAGTTATTTGTAAATAACACATTTTTTTCTATACATTAAAATCATTTATGTTGTAAAGATTTAATATAGAATTACAAACTATTTAAATTTTAACAATTACTTAGTAAGCAATATTTTCCAAATAGCTTATATAAACATATATGAATAATACTTGAAACTTGTCAAGTAATTTTACATCAATTTTAGCAAATATTATATAATCAGAAAGATAGATATAAAATAAAATAGTAAAATATACAAAATATTTGCACATTAGACAAGAGTTTTGAACTTTTTATTGCTATTTTTATTATTTAATAAATTTGAAATGTCCTAAAACATTTGCGAAACGCTGCTTTGCCAGATTTAAACAATTGAGCCACGAAAATGATAGAGCGTTGTTTCGCACATTCGCGATATTTGCCAAGTAACTTATATAAGTACTTGTTCATTGAAACAATTTGAAAATGCGTTTAGAATATATTAAAATATAACACTTTATAAGGAAAATGAAATAGTAAACTTTAAGAAAACAGTGAATATTTTAATTGTTTAGTAATTGTAAATATTTTCTTCTATTTACGGATTATTAAAATTCTATATTTGCGCATTTCATAGCAATTTCAAGATAAAACTTCGCACACCTGCATCTCGATGAATCACAGCTGCAGGTGCGTACGTATAAACTAATCCATATTTGGGCACGAAAGGAGAGCAGTGCGAACACCTGCATTATTGATAGATAAGAAAGTAATTCAAATTAGGCGATTGTTTAAACAATCGTTCGGAAATACGAATAGTCGCGAATGGTCACGAAGAATCAGCTGCAGCTGCGTATCTCAAACGTTAAACACATTTTTATATTTGCATGAAAAATGCTGCGTTTCGATTAGAATTTGTTGAAATGAGCGTAAATTATTTCACAAGCATTTTTTTTGAAAAAATACAATTATTTGTAAATAAAATATTGTTTTCTATACATTAAAATCATTTATGTTGTAAAGATTTAATATAGAATTACAAACTATTTAAATTTAAACAACAACATAGTAACCAATATTTGCCAAGTAGCTTATATAAACATATATAAATAATACTTGGAACTTGTCAAGTTGTTACATCAATTTTAGCAAATATTATATAATCGGAAAGATAAATATAAAATAAAATAGTAAAATATTTTAATTATTTCATTGAAAAGTGACAAAACATTTGCACATTAGGCAAAAGTTAAAACATTTGGGAATTGCTGCTGCGCCATATCTAAACAATTGAGCCACGAAAATGATAGTGCGTTGTTTCGCACATTCGATAAGAAAGAAATAAAAATTGTTTAATATCGATAAGCGATATTTGCCAAGTAACTTATGTAAGTACGTTGAAACAAACTAATTTTACTTGTACATCGTGTAGAATACATTAAAATATAACACTTTATAAGGAAAAGGAAATAGTAAATTTTAAGAAAATAGTGAACATTTGAATTGTTTAGTAATTATAAATAATTTCTTGTATTTACGAAAATATTTGCGCGCTTCATATAAATTTGACGATAAAACTTTGCACACACCTGCGTCTTGATGAATCACAGCTGCAAGTGCGTACGTATAAACAAATCCATATTTGGGCATGAAAAGAGTGCAGTGTGAACACCTGCATTATTGATAGATAAGAAAGTAATAAAAATTAGACGATTGTTTAAACGAATATTAGGCGAATATTTTGAAACGAGCGTTAATTATTACAAATTCAAACAATTATGAAAAAATGTTTAAATTGAAATAATTATATACTAAACAATACTTGCCAAGTAATTTATAGAAGTAGTTGTAGAAGTAGTCTCAAAAAATAAATGTTTTTATTGATTTAATTGATTGATGCAATTACTTATATAAACATATATGAATATTACTTGTAACTTGCCAAGTAATATTTGATCAATTTTAGAAATTTATTTATAAAAATAATAAATATATTTGAAGATTATTAAAATTAAATTCAATACTTGTTTAATTAATTTTTATTTCAATGAAAAGTGACAAAATATTTTGCACATTGGGCAAGAGTTTTCAATGTTTTCGCGTTGTTTTTAATATTTAATAAATTTTAATGTAAATGAAAGTGATAAAACATTTGTCAAAATGCGATTCGTTTGTGCCACGTTCAAACAATTCGTATTCGGCCACGACAATGATAGTTCGTTGTTTCGCACACTCGATAAGGAAGCAATAAAAATTAGGCAATTGTTTAAATAATCGTTCGGAAACGCGAAATATCGCGAATCGTCACGAAGTTGCACCTGTGTCTCTCAAACGTTAGACACATTTTTATATGCGTATGAAGAATACTGCGTTTCTATTCGAATTTGTTGAAATGAGCGTGAATTATTTTACAAGTATTTTTTTGAAAAAATAGAATTATTTGTAAATATTACATTTTTTCTATAGCTTAAAATCATTTATTATAGAAATACAAATATAGAATTACAAACTTTTTAAATTTAAACAATTACTTAATAACCAATATTTGCCAAGTAGCTTATATAAGCATATATGAATAATACTTGGAACTTGTCAAGTAATTTTACATTAATTTTAGCAAATATTATATAATCAGAAAGATAGATATAAAATAAAATAGTAAAATATACAAAACATTTGCACATTAGACAAGAGTTTCGAACGTTTTATGCTATTTTTAATATTTAATAAATTTGAAATGTCATAAAATATTAGCGAAACACTGCTGCGCCACATTTAAACAATTGAGCCAAGAAAATGATAGTGCATTGTTTCACACATTCGATAAAAACATAATATAATTGATTAATACCGATAAGCGATATATGCCAAGTAACATATGTAATTACTTGTACGTTGAAATAAGTACATTCATTTGTACATCGTGTAGAACACGTTAAAATATAACACTTTATAAGGAAAATGAATTGTTTAGTAATTATAAATAATTTATTGTATTTACGGATTATTCAAATTTTATATTTGCGCGTTTCATAAAAATTTGACGATAAAACTTTGCACACACCTGCGTCTCGATGAATCACAGCTGCAGGTGCGTACGTATAAACAAATCCATATTTGGNTGCGAAACGTCGCGAATCGTCACGAAGAATTAGGTGCAGCTGCAACTGCGTATCTCAAACATTGAACACATTTTTATATGTGCACGAATATGTTGAAATGAACCTAAATTATTTAACAAATAATTTTTTAAAAAAATACAATTATTTGTAAATAATACATTTTTTCTATACATTAAAATCATTTATGTTGTAAAGATTTAATATAGAGTTACAAATTATTTAAATTTAAACAATTACATAATAACCAATATTTGCCAATTAGCTTATATAAAAATATATGAATACTTGGAACTCAAGTAATTTTAGCAAACATTATGTAATCAGAAAGATAGATATAAAATAAATTAGACATTAGACAAAAGTATTGAACTTTTTATGCTATTTTTAATATATTTGAAATGTCATAAAACATTTGCGAAAAGCTGCTGCGCCACATCTAAACAATTGATCCACGAAATGATAGTGCGTTGTTTCGTACATTCGATAAGAAAGTAATACAAATTGATTAATATCGATAAGCGATATTTGCCAAGTAAATTATGTAAGTACTTGTACGTTGAAACAAACTGCTTTCATTTGTACATCATGTAGAATACATTAAAATATGACACTTTATAAGAAAAATGAAATAGTAAACTTTAAGAAAATAGTGAACATTTTAATTGTTTAGTAATTATAAATAATTTCTTGTATTTACAGATTATTAAAATTCTATATTTTTGCGTTTCATAGAAATTTCAAGATAAAACTTCGCACACCTGCGTTTCGATGAATCACAGCTGCAGGTGCGTACGTATAAATAAATCCATATTTGGGCACGAAAAGAGTGCAGTGTGAACACCTGCATTATTGATAGTTAAGAAAATAATCAAAATTAGGCGATTGTTTAAACAATCGTTCGGAAATGCGAATTGTCGCGAATCGTCACGAAGTTGCACCTGCGTATCTCAAACGTGAGACTTATTTTTATATTCGCATGAATGCATGCTGCGTTTAGATTCGAATATGTTGAAATGTGCGTAAATTATTTTACAAGCATTTTCTTGAAAAAAATGCAATTATTTGCAAATAAAATATTTTTTTCTATACATTAAAATCATATATGTTGTAAAGAATTACAAACTATTTAAATTTAAACAATTACATAGTAATTGCCATAATATTTGCCAAGTAGCTTATATAAACATATATGGATAATACTTGGAACTTGTCAAGTAATTAAATCTGTTCTAAAATTAATATATAAATGTCTTACACAAATAATTATGGAAAGTTTATCGATTTGAGGTTCATTTATATAGAAATTAATTAATCTTAAAGATCTTGTATTCATAATTAAAAATTCAACGCAATTCCTTTCATATCGGTAATTATAGAAACGTCCTAGTATTAAAGTATAAAATATTAAATTATTGATTCATTCATTACCGCTTTGCTTGAATATTATAGTAACTTAAATATTGATCAAATATTATAAAATCTGCATTACAAACATGTAAAAATATTTGATTATAATTTAACTTTAAAGGCTACTGATGCAATGATTACGTTTGATTAAAGTCAAGTCTTGGAATATATGTTTATAAAGAAAATTTACCTTCGCTAAGATCTCTTCACTGCTCAAACAAAGAAATCCATTTATAATCTCCTACATGGATATCGACGCTTCGAAAAAAAATCAGTTATGTAACTACATAAGAGTATTGATTCACACATACATTATCCATACGAGTAAGCAAAATATTTGTGTATGAAAATAATTGATAAAATTTCAATGATTTTATTGATCTGTACTGCATTAAAAGAAATATTGGAATTGAAAATTTTTAAACATTTTTATTGATGATAGATTATATCAATTTTCATGAGGTTCACTATAGCTTTATGCAATAAAATGTATAGGGTAATATCATTTTGATCGATCTACCATTTGTGATTAGGGAGTGATTACTTAGATAAAGTGCATCGAGGAGCCTCTTGAAATTGGTTTGATGCAAACGACAGCTAGTAGGACGATAAATTTCCTTTTTTTTTATTCCTCCAGGGCGGGCGAAACTTGCATTAGAATATTCCAGCAATATATAAGATATCCACGATCGCTCTGGAAACGTTCCCTGAGCGTTTTACATTTAAAAAGTCAAGTCATAATAGCCGCAACCTAATGACGCGTAAACGCGTTTTTCCAGCAATTTCCAACAGCTTCACCATTCACTTCTTTCCGTTTTTTTTTTAAATTTTTTACCTGCATTCTCGGTAATTATATTCAATTCGAGCCAAGTAAATGGCACCGTTTCGTTTCTTAAGTAACTTGCTTGGTTTTAATCAACCCTTTCGGGATTAAATGTTTTCTTTTTAACATGGATTACAGTTATAGGGAAGCAATTACAAGAATTTCGTGAATGGTAACTGTATTCAAATTCAGGCGGAAAAAGGTGTTCGCAAGGGTGAAATAAATCAAGCAGGAAAAGGAGGCACAAAAAGGGAGCCGGTCCTCTTAAAAAGATTGGAACTTTTTTTTTTGTCTCCCTTCTCGCGGTATTCAAATGGCCTAAGTATGATACATTCTACAACTGATATTTTTCTAGAGCTTTTGAGATGCGCGTTTGATGTCCAGAGATTGATCGAGAATGGGCGAATTAAATTTAAACCAAGCCCCCCTAAGGAACTTAATCCGCGTTCTTTTTTACTGTGTTGCGTAAGCTCCAAACAAATTATCTCGATGGAAATCCGTCTGCCTTAGCCTTAATTATTTACAGCTATAAATATTCACAGGATGTGTCTCCGGAAGAGGGGCGGAAAAGGTAGGAATAAAAAAAAAACAGGAAACCTATTTAACCACAGAATTGTCCGTTTTTTTTTTACTTCCCTTTCATTTTCTTGTTTGGCTTAATATTAAATTGGAACGTTTTAATTTCGGGGGGTAATTTAAAATTTAATGTGTCCTCTAAATTAAAGCCTCATTTTTTTGCTGCTACTTTTTTCTTCGTTGAACTCTCTAAATGATATATCTTGCTTAAGATAGTTTTAAAGTCGTTATCATCGAATTAATTGACACTTTGCAAGGCGTAATTGGTGTAGCATGGAAGATAATTAGGGATAAATCAAGTAGGTGCCGGCGGGGTTAATTGTTGCGACGGGTTTTTGCATCGGAACTAATGAAATTTCAATTTTCGTAAGGGATCTGCAAATCCGCGCTCGCAATAACTTTCACCTATATTTTATAAATAACTCGGGATAAATCATTCAGACAATGTAATTTTCTTGCTCCTGGCCAGATTCGCGTTCTGAAATAATTTACACACAGCACAGGGATTTATCATTTCGTCTGCGTCCGGAATTTCCACGATTTATCTTTTCGCTGAATGGAGCAAATCGATCGAAGATCAAAAGCGGACGCGCTTATTTTTTCCTTTTTTGTTCACTACGCTTCAAAAGTATAGAATTTGTTTCGTTTTAATTAAAGTCACCGCGTGGAACATCGTTGCTTTCAGAACAATAAGATCGTATCAGATTGAAATTATATAGTTTAGGAAGCAAACAATATCTTGAAGCCTCTTTGGGTTCTTCGCAAAAAGGGGACATAATCAAATTCTCCTTTGTGTACGTATGATTTAATCTACTTCCCGGTTTTTACGCAATACCAATTACTAATATCGCGGTTTGTTGGAGATTCCTTATTAATGTTCCACCTTTCTTACGCTGTGCATTTCCTTTTTCACTCTACACCGACTTCAACCAATTTCAGAGATAAAGAAAACAAAGGGAAATTAGAAAATTATTCTGACCGCGGTTCGTACTCTTCTTCCATTGCAGAGACTTAAATTAAAATCTTCAAGATTTACAAAGAATATTGCTGAGAGTGTATAATTTAAAAAGTTACATTTTATTACAATTTTTGTCCTTATATCCTCAACAATGGATAATATTAAACATGATTGCTTTTGCATTTTATTAAAAACTGTTGGTTAAAATGTTTACTAATAATATAAGAATATTGTCAACTAATTCGTATTATATTTTATTTCACTAAATAATTATATAAGTATAGTTAGTGTAAAAAAAAGCATAAACACGACTACAATATGACTTTATTGTTTAAAGTATTAAGTTGGATAGGATTATACAAATTTTATGGAAAAAATCATTTAAATTATGAGTAATAAAACTAAGTGAACAATTACCATATTTATTTAATAAAGTGAATGAATATTAAAGGGATTTGCAAGAATTTGCGTTTTCTATTCATAAAAGCTGGTAAAGGTTATAAAATAAGTGCGAAGGTCTCCAAAGATTATAGGGCTTCCAGAGCATCTTTTAAAGTCCATCAGGTATACAGATCGTAATAAAACGTTATCCTGGACATCAAAAAAAAAACATGTCAGCAACAAATTTACACTGGACGATCGTGTAGAATACGAAATTGCTTCAAGGATTTAGTAGATGTTTAAAAATAAGACGGGAATAATTACTTTCCCGAATACCAGTGGCCGGAATCGACCGGTCCCAGACAGTCCGGATTTCCGCTGCGGTCATAATCAAAGTTTTATTGAATGGAATCGCCTCGCCGCCGCTTTTACTTATTCATTTATCCTGGTTTTTCGAATCTACCCGAGATTAAACCATAAACCTTCTTCTCCTCCGAACGGGAATAACGCAATAACAATAACCGCGTTGGAGCGACCGCTTAGATCGATATCTAATCGGCATTTCGTTATTTATCTTAGCAATCCACGTTGAATAAGTTTCGTTTTATTAGTGTGAATTAGCATAGGGCTTTGTCGTCGACGGCTGTTCGGAATGAATCATTTAATGTCATGCAATTTTCCACCTCCAAAATTGTGCGGTTGGTGACGATGATAACGAGTGGTTGTAGGTTTTCTCGTTATGTACGTACGTAGCTTGTCCAAATCAGAAGAATCTCGACGCGTTTACAATGCCAACGTTATCGATCGTTTTCCACAACTTATCCATCAATCAATGTCAACATTGCATTTCAATTGCATATAACGAAATCATTGCAGATGTGTAAACATTATTCCATAGATATGTATTCAATGTAACGACTAAACGGTACTGAAATATAAATATAACATTTTTCACGAATTTGTACTTCAATAAACATTGTCCTTGATTATATAAAGTCACTTATTGTGTAGATAAATAAAAGTTGATATAATTATTTTATAATGCAATTATTATAGAATCTTAAATATAATTTCATATAGATGGAATTTAATTTATGCTTGAGAATTATTTTACTCAATTACTCCTTCCTACGTGATCAACGGAGGGTAAACGCAAGTATATAAAGCTCGTGCATATGAAGGAAAGCTATCACTTCCATTTGTTTTACATCTACAACAAGAGTGATGAACTCCTTTTTGGTAAGTATTGATATTTTAATTATTGTACATTGAAATAATAATAATAAATATGTTAAGGTTGCTACTGTGGTCCTCGCTGCATTTTCCAGCAGTTATGCGGAAACTAAAACAGTTGAAAAAAGAGGTATAATTAGTGGAGGCGGAGGTGGATTCGGTGGCGGCCATGGAGGTTATCTAGGAAGTGGAGATGGTGGAATCCATGGAGGTGGATTTGGCCACGGCGGTTTTGGAAGTGGATTCGGAGGTGGATTTGGAGGCGGTGCAGGTGGAGGATTTGGAGGTGGTTTCGGCGGTGGAGCTGGGGGTGGATTCGGTGGTGGAGCTGGAGGTGGAGGTGCCACAGTAACCACTATCAACCAAAATGTACCAGTGGCCGTACCACAACCTTATCCAGTCACCGTAACTCGACCAGTAGCTGTGCCAGTTCCAGTCCAAGTACCATACACCGTGCCACGTCCTGTTCAAGTCTCTGTACCAGTTCCTCAACCTTTTGTTGTACCAAGGCCATATCCAGTCACTGTTACCAGACCGGTAGCAGTACCAGTTCCACAAGCTGTACCAGTTTCAGTACCACAACCTATCGGTGTACCAGTACCACAACCCTATCCAGTAACTGTTGCTCAACCTGTCCCAGTTAGGGTACCTCAAACTGTTGTAGTACCAGTACCACAAATTGTCAACATCGGCGGCGGAGGTGGTGCTGGAATCGGAGGAGGATTCGGAGGTGGATTTGGAGGCGGTATTGGAGGAGGAATCGGCGGTGGAATTGGAGGACATGGAGGTTTGGGAGGATTTGGAGGCGGCCATGGAGGTAGTTACTCCTCTGGATCTTCAATCGGCGGTGGAAGCAGCCATTTCTCATCGTTTTCTGGAGGCCATGGCGCATCCGGATTTTCTAGCATTTCTTTAGGACATGGCCATTGATTCTATTATTCTCAATTGTAATATATTGCGATTATCAATAAATATTTAATTTCAATATGTTGTTGACAATAATTTAATTTACTCTAACTTTGCTGTAAAATTTCTTAATTTTAACATCAGCGCTGCAGCAGTACAATAAAAGTTCTAAGCTGTATAAATATGTTTATTGCATTATAAAGTTGGAATGCGTTTGTAGATGGTGACTGATATTAATGAAATATTTATGAATCGACGCCAAACTATTTCAGATTAATAGTCTATTTTACGAGCGTAGGCTCATGAACATAATCTTCATTCTGAACGAATTCCACCATAACGACTGAGATAGACTCACTTAACGATTGGCCTATCCAAAAGTGTTAAGTTTCAGCCAGTATGTCAGTCAGTTGCTTTGATAAATTGGATAAAACTCGTGAACCATACGACGATACGTAATGTAAACACCAACATAGACCCATTTAGCAACGTTCGTACTGACGTATCCATCATCTAATGTGCGAATCCAAATCACTTCTGCACAATTACTTCGTTGTTCGATAAAGAACGATAGTGTACACTACACTTCCCTTCATGACTTTCCACATAATTCCAAACATTATTCACAAAAAAAAAATGTAATTCAATCGTTGCAAAGTAAAAAATAAACAACTTAACGCTTTATAATAAATCTTTTTTAATTAAACACGGTGAATTAAACTGTACATCCTGTTTGCGGCTGAAAACAAATTAAAACGGCGTTTTTCGAACGTGCTCAAAATTGAAAAAAGAAAAACGATTGAATGACACATACGAGTGGAAACGGAAAAAAAAATCAACTTTATTGAATCCTTGTCAGATTAATTCCGGTTGTAATCAGGATTGAATTCGTGTTACATTTTCTGGAAATATCCGGTTTAGCGGAAACCACATAAAGCAATTAAAAAAAAAATCTATCCGGCTTGCCATCAATTAATGCCACTTTCAGACATATATTAGTTATAGAGTAATTATTAACACTATTATGTAATTAATGAGTAGTAGATTATTAATCATTTTGTTTAGCAACGATGAAATTGAATAATTATATTTACAAAATTTAATTTCATTATGTATTATATAAAACTAATAATTAATAAATTCAAATATGTTTTTAATAATATCTAAGCTAAAATAAACATTCAACTAAATTTTAGTAATTCTTATTTATCTTTATATAAAAGCGTTATATATCATTTCATTAATACTAGACTTCCTTTCAAATGCGAAGTTGCACTGGTTAGAGTAAATGTAATAACGCAAATGATGGTCTTGAAAGTTGAATGTCTATGTTCGTTCGTTTCGATTAGTGAAGTTCGAGCAATTTCAGTTCAGAAATCGGCCACGAAAAGTACCGTCTGAGTCCTTTTATTCGCGTAATTTGCGTGCAAGAACGCCTTTGTGGAAACGGCTCCAAAATGAATAGGGTCTCCTTTTATATGTATTTATTTTATTGTCCTTTAATATCGGGCCAACTCTGTAAATACCGAAGCGAAGAATTCGGATTCGCAGACGGTTACTTTCATTAACTCCAACTTTGTACCGCCGCTTAATTGCGATTCGATAAACAAACTTTTATTAATAATATTCATTACGTGGAACGTCTTATGCATTTCAATTAATTCTTCGTTCCGCGAAATACACTTAATCAAACCTGCGCTTTCCAAGGCAAAGAATGGCGCCAACAGAACGGAAACAACATGCATCTTGTTGGAAAGTTAGGGCATTGTAAGTTTGCCCGTTCCACGCCTGTACGAGATAAAATGCATAATTTTAAATGCATCTCTCTTAAAAATTCATATTATATAGTGCAAAAAACGAGGTGAGTATTTTATTACGCATTTTTATTACATATTTCGTTCGCAATAAGTTCCTAACTTAACTGCAAAAATGCACATCTTAAATATTTCGTATATATAATTGATGTTCTTTTTATCACATACTTTAAACGTAATAAGTTTCTAATTTAAAATTATATAACTTCAAGACTTTCGTCTTTACAGCTATGAAGAGCAACGCCGCAACTAGGGTGTGGCGACAGAAGCGTATTTCGATTAAGGACTGTTTATATTAAAATTTGTCTATTATTTATAAAAACAGAAATGCGATTAAAATAATAATTGTAAATAAATATTATGGAAAATGGCTTTCCATCGATTAATTTTTATTTCAAACTTTTCAATAAAAGCATGAACAGACTTCGAATGAAGAAGCTTTAAGCGCTTCGTCGAAAGTTCGCGGAACATTTAGAAAATATTTTATGTAAAGTTTACAAATTTGGTGGCTGCGCCGGGTCACAAACTTTCCCATCAATAAATTAGCATTACAAGTTGAAATAATTATTTATTTTTCGAAGCGGTCCAATTTTATGTCGCATATATTTCGTAATCACGCCCTAATTATTTGATCTCATTAAAATTTGAATATTATTAAAAATATATGCTTTGATTGAAATTTAATTGCATTACGAATGTACGTGAAAAATATACGTTATTTAATACAATTATAATTTGATTGTTACGAAATATTTTATTTCATCCTATTTATGAAATAAATATAAATGTGTGAGCAATATTTGTTTCGATGTAATCAAGAAAATGTAATTTACTTTTTAATTAATTTATAAATTATTTATTCCACTTTCTAGTATAATATTTGACCAAAATATATATTTTATTATATTTAGATATAGATTTTATACCAATTACACTTTTTGATCTTCAGCAATTCCTCGCATAGTCCGGGTAATCGATTTTTCCGATATCCTGGACTGTTTGATTATTATTTTGTTGAAATGATCATAAATTGTGAATCCGGACTGATCAAAACAATTTTAGCACAATTGCTACTAACATTATAATAAATATTGTTCTACTATTTGTGGAATTTAATAAAAATTAACCACAACATAGTTGCGATTAATTAAATTGTATTTCTCGTATGTGGGTGGACGGAAAACAGCAAATAAAGGTATTTTCCGCGGTGGAAATTTCATTTCGAAAAATGTGGATGGAAGCAAACACAAACATGGAGTAGTACGTGTGCGAGACTTGTATGTTTCTTTTATGAATCGCACAAATCCATCGGAGTCTAGACAGACGAACATTCCACGTACAGCCAACAATGGAGACGAAGAAGAAAGAAATATGAAACGGAAAATACACCACACAACGGAGAATTTCCTTTTCGCTCTCGAATTGATTTTTGTGCGATTTATCTGCGCCCATTGTAATACGAAGGGAGAAAGTTTTCTCGATGGCCTGGATAACTTATCGCATTATTATTAGCATTATTGAACCCAAAGATAATCCACTTTTCTGCTATAATCCCAGCAAGCAGCGCAAGAAAAAATAAAGAAGAAACTTAGACGTTTGTGCAATAATATATCTATTGATCCAAGATAATGTAGATGTAATGTAGAAACGGTTGTTATTTCAATCGAAAATAACGTATTTTTTATTTTCGCATATTTTCTTATTTACATTAAAAAAATAATATTGGAGAGAATCTAATTTTACTTCCTTTTTTCCATTTTAGCGTTGAGCACGTTCCAAAGTTACAATGAAATCATACCAATATACGTCACGAACTTCTTGCATTTCAGCAAAAAAAAATCGTAATATCATTGATCCGCATATACTCTCATAATATATTTACTTTATTTTAAAGTGACTTTTATGTCTTCTCTGTAGCGACAGTAAATGTAATAGTAGAATTTTTGTGCTATAATTCAATGACACTCGATAAAAGAAAAAAACTGGATTCATCCCGTTGTTTTTGTAATTGCATTATGTAATATTACACTTTATTGAATCGTGATCAGTATCTCAATTTGCATACGTGTTGTATGTCATCGGCCTGACATAACACGCCTATGTAATGTATCACATGTGACAAGGACGTCTTCGGTTTTGATGTATTGATGATATATAAATATGCTTGATACACCTAAAGTAATATATTAGTTCTATTACTAATCTCACTAATGAATATAATTGACTATGGAAATATCCACTTTCGTTCCTAAACATAAATTTAATACGAATTTGATATTTAAAATTATTGGGATGAAATTGTGTTTCCTCGGGTATAATATTGAATGAAAGAAAATCGAATATGTAAGCAGCAGCTATGTATTTTGAAAAGGTGCCCAGAATATTAAGCGAGTCGACCCCCCTCCCCCCCTTGAACTTGCCGAACTTGCAGCTTTTCTCCAATTCTGCTTTATTTTAAGATTACCATTTTCGGCTGATTTCCCCTACACAATACGTATGCTTTATATATATAAAAAAAAAGAAATTTTGTTTGAAAAGTTCGAATCGAGAAAATTTATTATACTTTATAATTACTTTAAATTCTTTGAAATTAATATTTATAAAATATTACATAATCAAAGGAAAAATTAAAGTTAATCATAGAATGATGCAATTTGAAATGTAAGGAATGTAACATGTAATAAAAAGTAACTGTCTTGACAATAAAAACTTTCTTTCTGATGGTGTTTGCCAGTCGCAAGGCAGAATTTGTCCGACAACGTAAGGAACATAATTCCGCTTACAAAAGTAAATTAAACATAATAATAAAAGTCTGGTGCATTTAATGTTACAAAACTATTTTATCCTATTATTTATTTCCGTTCTTCTAGAAGTTTGAAAAGGATGAAACAGAGTTGTGGTTTTCAGTTTTTTGATATATTGAAACAAGTACGAGCATTACGTACAAACTATAATGTTAAATTTACATAATAGATCATTTATTGTAATATAGTTTTAGTTTAAAGCGATCCAAAATACTCGTTAAATACTCGTATAGTGAAACACGTTTTCCCATATAAACTAATGTAAATTACGATGCGAAAAAAAGTATAACTTGGTTTCGATTTTTAATGATTTTGCTTTTCATATCTATGGTTTTTTTTATTCTTTGGCTTTTTATTTGAAGACATGCAAGTGTTATTAATTTTGCACAAAAAACACAAATAATATGTCTGAACACAAGTTTGGAAATGTTGTGATCACAAACAACACTAAAATGCAACTAGAATGACCACTAACACCAGGAACTGTTTTCCAATTCACACACGGTGAAGTGAGTTTATATTTGTTTATATTACTTGTATCAATT
>NW_017099945.1:217-1797 GCF_001412225.1 Nicrophorus vespilloides | reverse complement strand
AAGAAGTACCTGAAAGCTGCTGTCGCGTCCGGCACGCTCATTCAGACCAAAGGTAAGGGTGCATCGGGATCGTTCAAGTTGGCGTCATCCGGAGGTTCTGCTGGAACCCAGCATCAGCAGAAAAAGAAGGCGGCAGCAAAGAAAGCAACCGCTGGCGCTGCCGCTAAGAAATCTTCTGCATCATCGAAAATTTCTTCTGCTGCGAAGGCGACTTCTCCCGCCAAAAAGTCAACTGTGATGCGCAACGCCAAGGGTGCGGCTAAAACGTCTGCGATTGTGGCGAGCAGCACCACCAAGAAGCAACAGGCTGCTGCGGCCGCAGCGACCAGTGCTTCGGCGAAGATTGCAGCAGCTACGGCTGCGGCAAAGAAGAAGCTCGCAGCTGCGAAAAAGTCCAAGTATCATTTGGCAACCACGTGGAGCGGCTAGGAAAAGTCTGTTCGCTGCGATGGCACATATAAACCGATGCTCTAAGATGCCTGAATTGGAGGGTCCGCTGGAGGTTGCTCCAGAGCTCCACCGCGATGGAATGTGCGACTTCCGACGATTGCAACGGGTGATCGCATCCTTCCGCTAAAATAAGAGACAGTCCGCGATTCCGCTGGAAGCCGACGGGTCTGCATACCTCCCGTCTGATGATGAGGGACGTCGACAAACAATTCGTCGTTTTTGTCGTCGCAGAGGTGGTAAACATGTTGCCTGCTTTGCCGAGCAAGGATAATGCATATGAAAAAAAAAATAGTGCAGAAGATGAAAAAGAAGAAAAAAAAAGATGACTCGATTCACCCATGTGAAATTAACGCTGACGGAAAATGCCGCAGTGAGAGCAGCAAATGAATATCGTTCGCAAACTATACATAAGTATAGTCAATATTATTGAAATGGTAACGTTACCTTGTTTGCCAATGTCTATGTACTCTTAAATGAATGAACTCCCTCACATGCATCATCACATGAGCCATTAGGCTGAAATTACTTATAAAGTCATGAGCCGAAAGGCAGAGTTTTTACTCACCCAATAAAATCAACGCCATGCTTCCGATAGATAAAAGGCAACGGGAAAGCAATATTATTACATATAACCACTAACAATAGTTAATAAACTTAGTAAACTAATCCTTCTGCAATCTCAGAGCAAGTGATCAACATCATCGTTAAGTCTCAGCCACTGTGGCCATCCACAGTCTGGATCTGAATCTTGAATGTCGAATCCGAATGCCTCCATTCCCACGAATCCTTCGGCTGACGTATTCCACCACTCCCACTCGAAGACTGAAGACCTCGAAGATGTGCTGCCCCTTCTTCTCCCAAGTGCTGACATGATGTTATTTGGCAGAACTGTTCTTTACACGCTTCAGTGTGGAAACAATAGGTCTTTGTATCTCTGCTTTGTATCGCTACACGTGTCGATTACGATGTTTGATCAGGTGATGTTGTCTTAAATACAAGACCTTCGTGCAGCCAATCCTTCTTTTTGATTTATATGAAATCGCTAAGGGGGGTCTAAAGTCGCTAGTTAATGAATTCGCCACCTTTACAACAACGCCAATCTGACTAAAATACCGATATCACCAAATTGT
>NW_017099945.1:0-183 GCF_001412225.1 Nicrophorus vespilloides | reverse complement strand
CCTAACCTAACATTTTCTCGGACCTAGGGCACTAGAGTGGATAAGGAAATAAATACGTCTATAAATTATTGAGATGTATTTCTCATATAAAACCAAAATCAATACAGACAAACCAAAAAGAAATGTAATTTATTGTTGTGTCGTGTCCCAGGGTTAAGAAATCCTTGGACACCGTGGATTATC
>NW_017099944.1:32624-43340 GCF_001412225.1 Nicrophorus vespilloides | reverse complement strand
AAAAAAAAATATGGTTTAATAACAATAATAAAAAAGATATAAAACAAAAGAATTAAAAAATAAAAAAGATGAGATAAAATGGACGTTCCATTAATTCCTCTCCTGTTAAATATTATAATGATGTTGAATGTGCAATGCAAATTTATTTTTATTGTAATTATAAATGTCTATCGTATTTTTTAATACGATCTTATAGATTGTGTAAACTTATATTTCGTTCATGTTTTGGGTCGGGTGTATGTCATGTCTTTGTTTGTTCTTCTGTTTCAGGATTGATTTCATTTTATTGTCATGTCACTAATCGTTACGTTCCCTTTCAGGAACCTAGATCATAGCATTTCCTTCTATCCTAAATTTTCCCTATTTTCTTTTTGATTCCTTCCGGGTGTGCGGTCACGCGTTTGCTCTCATTTGCTGTGAATAAGAGCAGCGGCTTCCACGTGGCCGCATCCCCAGGTGCAAAAGGTATATCTCCTTCTCTCGAAGATGATAACCAGGTATCAATTCAAGCGCAATACATAGCTTCTGAATTGATTCAAGACCGTTTCGCATATGACCTTCACGAGGTTGCACCTGTTTCATACAGAATATGCTACGGATCTCGTTTTGATCCACTAGATTTACCATACGCTGTTTTATCTATCGAATCAAAATTAAATTCTATATTAAAAATCCTTCCAATTAATTATTTACTCGTATTTACTGCTATATTCAAAAAAAGATTATTATGAATTGCGTAGTTTTTTATTTATTTATTAATATCTTGCACAATAAAATACGGAACTACAACATCTATTATTATTTTTTGTTTGTTTTAGGAATACTTAAAACTAATTAATTTACGGAATGGCATCGAATTATACTTCAAATTTGAGGTGTAGTGTAGTAGTAATACATGACTACTTATTACGGCCAGACTTCGGATTCGATCCACTCAATGTAATATGAAACGCGGGTATAAACCCCTGGACTGTTGCTGATGCCGCAAGCTTTCCCAAATGAGGTAATCCCGAAAATGGTGTGACCCCTCTCGTAGTCGAGGTTCCGCCGTTGCAGAGGTCCACCGGAATCGCCCTGCAATTGTTCATCATGGTAACATGTTAAGATGTTTTGCGTTGCTCACCTGGCAGGTATCTTTCTTGGGGGCGCCGGCGCAAATCTGCCTGTCCTCGAGGATTCCGTTCGGAAGACGACGCGCGTTTACTTCGAAGGCTTGTCTGCAGGTACCGTAGTCCGTGTAGTTAATCATCACCTTCTGAAGGTGATAGGAGATGGTGCCGCCGAATTTCAGATGGCCCCAACCGGTAGCCGTGAACGTGCTCGGGGTGTCCCTGTCGGTGTTCAAGCAGGCGGGAATGACGTAGTCATTGATGATAACATCCCTGTCCAGTTCGATGAGTGCGATGTCGTTGTACTGGATGGGATGTTTGTATTCTGGATGTTTTATAGTCCTCTTCACGGTGAAGTCTTGAGGCTCTGCTTTATCGTCCGTTTTCTCTAGGTTCAAGTCCCCAAGACGTACGTATTTCACATCGCCCCTAATAACATATATGCCCAGCCCCCCCCCATTCAATTATTGCTTCTCGTTTCGTTTATATTTACTCACAGATCTTTACTTTTCAGACAGTGGCCAGCTGTTAGCACGAATCTCTTGCTGATGAGACTCCCACCACACCCCCAGGTCGGATGCGTTGAATTGTCGCCGTAGCCGAGAACAGCCTGGAGAACGAGAACAAACACAACAACCACCATCCAAACACAATTATTACGTATTCACATCGGATTTTAAGACCATATACCATGTGCGGGAATTCCTGTGCTAAAGAGTCATAACCACCGACGACTGCTGTCGGAGGTGGACCAGAGCCGGGTAGTCGGCCGTAGTTGGTGCTTATGTATATATTGTAGCAGTCTAAAGAGAGAGAGAGAGACAGTAAGAACCCATGCTAATATAAACCCCGAAAATAAGAAAGTTCTTTTTCAAAAATATATATAAAAATACTCGAGTTTTCCAGCTACATTTTTACACCTACCATGTGTGGAAATTCCCGTGTCGTTACGGGGTTTCCACCGATAATCATCTGAGCCCCGTCGCTAATAACCGGTCCGTAATACTTTCGACATTCTGCCAAAGAAAGAAAACAATTTCGACCAACTTACAAAATGCAATTCTCAATTTTTTCCGTTACGTATCCCCCCCGACTAGATTTTTGTTGATTGTTGTTCGTTTCAAGTTCAACTTACTTTCATTGCTCTTTTTTCCAGCGTTGCTGATAGTGGCCAAAACCGGAGGAGCTTCGCAGCAGACGATAGGTGTCTCTCCTTTATAGCCGCAGATCGGCGCCTGCTGGTTGATCTTCAGCAGCTCCAAAGCGCTCGGACAGTCCTTCACGGGCATGCAACGACCGCCCGATCCATCCTTCAGTTTGCAAGCTACAATCGAATCATTCGTTTAAATGATTGTATTGAAATGATAATAGCATGTCTTACATCTTTGCGCTCGGACGTCGTGGACGAGCGCGAAGCTCAAAAATGCGAGGATCCACTTCTTCGACATGCTTCCCTTGGAGCAGGTAGCTAAGAACTGGCTTTTCGCGCGTGGTCTCAACTCACTGAGAAATTCGCACATCACATTGAATACTTTATACACACTCGTACATTCGCGCTCGCTCACTCCACTCACTTTCCATCTTCGTCACTGTGACCATCGTCCTTCCTCAGAAGACACTTCTTGCACTTAATTGCTCAATTAGTTGGTCATGGCAGAGCAAGCATCGCCGAAATTACAAACAAACCGAGAAGCTGGGGGGTAATCATTTATTAGTATATTTACAACTACTCACCTCGGGCCATTGCGCAATTCCCTCGTATTTCTCCTCCTTATCCGACCTCTACTATCCGCCGTGATGCGATTCATTTATGCATCTCCCATTCCATTGTTTATTTCCTGTTTCGAGCCCCCCCGGGGAATTCTCTACGATACATTGTACCCACTTCCTTTCCCCAATTGCAGCAACAACAACAACAAACGTAACAAGAATCGAATGCTCTTGAATTATTTGATTTTTAGCGGAGAGCGCGTGAATATTAGCATATATGTAAAATAATAAGTATTTCTTTGTCTCTCTCTCTCTCCCTCTGTAATTATATATTGACATTAATGCGGATTCAATCTATTTTTAGTTGTTATTAACTTCTTCTGCGCATACTTTACTTGTATTTCGTATCGGTGGCAAAACGCGATTTGTTTTCTTTTTGTGTTCGCGTAATTATCGGGAATTTGTTCGTTTCTTGCGTATTTTCCAAGACCAACTATTTCGCAATATCGAATTGAACTCTACACGTCTTGTCTTGTCTTCTTCAATTTGTATTGCTTTTATTATTATTTTCGTTAATAATTTGCTTTATTTCGTAATGTTTGTAACTCAATCGCATTTATATTCATTGGCTCTTTTTAATCTTTGTTCTTTGAATTTAAATTTTCCCAAATTTTCTTAAAATTAAAGTTCTTTCAACACTAACTAGGAGATATTGATATGTAGTCCTCCAGTTATACTTTCCGTTAAAATTTTCATCAAGTTGCTCAGCATGTTAGCGTATTGGTGGTATTTGTTTTGAAAGTTGTTTGAAATCAATTCGTTTCGTATTTGATTTGAGAATACTTTTTCTTTGAATATTGGTGGACAAATCAATGATAGGAAATATATTAAGTAAGTTAATTATTACTTAAGTGGTGACGACAGTAGAAGAATACTAAATAATCCCGAATATTGAGTTGTAAGAGGTTATAATAGATAGATTCACTCGTTTACATGTATTCTATTTATTTTAAAGATATTTTCAATGAACATGGCTATGTTTGAGGATGGGAGCGATTTCGATAAACTCAAACTTATTTTCGAGGAGATGGAGACAAAACCACCCACCAATGTTTTCCAAGCGGCTGATGTCTGCAGAAAGGTGACAGAGTTAACAGACTCAACAGCTGAGAAAGAAAGGTAAGACAGAAATGTATGCCCATTATGAATGATCACTAAAGCAATATCATTTCAGCAATTTAGATGTGAAATCCAGGACGTATCTTCTGGCCGAAAACTTGCAGAAGTATTCAGAAGCCACCTCGTACATGTCCATTTATGATGACAAGATTAAAGAGCTCCTGGATTCAACGAAGAGCATTAACAATAGTTTCCAGTGGAAAAGCAACTTGCACAATGTTAATGTTAATAAAAGTATTGGAGTGGAATGCGGCCCAAATGACTTTCAAGCTATTTCCGCCAGCTTCAAGAAAGTTTCCAGCAAAAAAGAATTGATAAAACCGAAGGTTGCTGTTGCTAAATGTTTAGGTGGCAAGGTTGGCGTGTTGTGGAAACCTAAAGTTGAAGCGCCGCAGGACAATAGCGTGGGAAATACGTTCAGAACCGCAAGAGAGGAGTTGAATTTGCAGAATGCGAAGAAGTTTTCCGGGATTGTTCCACCTCAGAACAAAATGTTGGGGAAGAGACGTGGAATATCGTCCAAGTTCGTGTCTCCCATGCTTACCAATAATGACAGGTATTAAACGAACGCACACTTGATGAGAGGTATATCTATATATATTGGATAATGTTGTTTAGCGATGATAGCGGGAAGAGTCAGGAATCCCCCTCGTCTACTACCATCGTCGTAGATGAACGATTGAAGAATATCGATCCGAAGATGGTGGAGTTGATCAGATCGGAAATCATGGATAGCGGTACGGTCATCGGCTGGGACGACATAGCAGGTTTGGAGTTTGCGAAAACCGCTATACAGGAGGCCGTCGTTTGGCCGATGCTGCGTCCGGATATCTTCACCGGCTTGCGAAGGCCTCCGAAGGGAATCCTGCTGTTCGGTCCACCGGGAACCGGGAAAACGTTGATCGGAAAGTGCGTGGCATCGCAGAGCAAATCGACATTCTTCAGTATCAGCGCTTCTTCGCTGACATCCAAATGGATCGGGGATGGCGAGAAGATGGTCAGGGCGCTTTTCGCCGTCGCCAGATGCCATTTACCTGCGGTAATGCACCGATAGTTGTTCTTTATTAGCAATTAATTAAAATTTTCAGGTGATTTTCATCGATGAAATCGATTCGTTGCTCTCCCAACGCAGCGAGACCGAGCACGAGAGTTCGCGAAGATTGAAAACAGAGTTTTTGGTGCAGCTGGATGGAGCTACAACGAACAGCGACGAAAGATTACTGGTGATCGGTGCAACAAATAGACCACAGGAATTGGACGAGGCAGCGCGCAGAAGGCTGGTCAAGAGGTTGTACATTCCGTTGCCCGAGTTGGAGGCTAGACTGCAGTTGGTGCAACGATTGATGTTCACGGAAAATCATTCGTTGACAGACGAAAACATGAAGGAAATAGCAGCTCTTTCGAGAGGATACTCTGGCGCGGACATGCTCAATCTTTGCTCTGATGCGAGCTTGGGGCCAATAAGGTCCATCAATTTATCTCAGATAGAAAACATTCAAGCTTCCGAGGTGCGTGCATGCTGCATAAGACTTTTGCATACAGTATATAACTATGATTTTAAACTTTGTAGGTGAGGCCTGTGAGTATGCTGGACTTTAGGAAGTCTTTAACTCGCGTCAAGTCGAGCGTGTCTTCCAGAGATTTGGATTTGTTCGTGGAATGGGATAAGACCTACGGGTCTGGATGTCCCTAATTGTAGTAGGGTCTTATCGTCGCCACCAGTTGCTCCTTACTGTTCCCAGCGTAAGTCGCCAACTTTTTCTTGCGCCTCTTCTTCGCAGCGTGTTTTTTGTTGCATCTGGGGAAAAGTAACGTCCACAGAAAGTCGACGGTGAAGTAGCATATCTCGGTGGCGCTGATGAAGCTGACCCCAAGGAACAGAGCCAACGTTCCACCGATCGAAACTGCATTTAATTATATCATTATTTATTCTCTCTGTTCTTATTTTATAAACTTTCGATTTACCGACTAAATCTTCGAAACCGAACAAGACGTCTCTGTGGTACTTTGTTGTAGGCGGTAGCAAACCCCAACGAAACGTAATCCTTTGATCGAAATATCCATACTCCCTAATAACGTGAATGTTTAGATAATTCTAATTCGTTTGCGTTTCAATGATGTTAGATAATACCAGACTGTAATCTTGGGCACTTGCGGTAAATACGTGATCAAGTCGCAGGGCTGCGGACAGTTGCATCCCAGTTTGATGGGCGGTCCGGTAATCAGTTCAGAGTATTTGGCAACGCACTGCATCCCTTTTAGATCGCACACTTTGCCAGCTATTCAAAAGAAGACGTTTACTTTAATAATAAATACGTGTTCGGTGAGATAAATTTACGTAGGTTGTTGTAAAAGAAAGGCTTGCATCCGCACAATTTCAGCACCAGGCGATATCTGCAGGAGATGTAACAGATGCTGGCGCTGTACGCTGGAATGTCGCTGTTGATGGGCTCGTCGTCGAACCTGCACTGCCTCTGCGAGGGCAACAAGTAACGTAGGTTCACGCTCGCTATCGTCTCCTGCATCCTGTAATTAATCTCCAATTCTTCGCTCTCCTTCACGTGCAGAGGCTGCTCGCTGGTGGCGTGCGCGATGTCGTAGTACGAATGAATGTAAATCTGTAAAAATCATCTCTAACTCGACCTCTTCACTAATAGTAATTATTATTATACTTTTAGGGGTGCCAATGGATCGGAATCGTAACGAGCGTAGCACAGGCCGTTCAAATAATGGCATTTGAGAATTTCATCTTCGTCCGATGGTGATGATGATGATGAGTTGACGCCTTTCACACTGAAACGGTTCAAGTTGCAGCTCAATTATATTCTTTGATCTAATAATTACTTGAACGTAAAGAACTTGTAATATTTGATGTTGACCGAGAAGCAAATGCCCAGCTCGGTGATGACCAACTTCCAATCGGTCTTGGCGTTCGGATCGAATGTCACCAAAGTGCCGGTCAACTCTGGATGCACCTAGGTATGATTATAATATTATTTCTTATGTATTGATTGATTGATTGCTATTTGCTGTATACCCTTGCTGCCAGCTCGATGTAATCTAAATCGTTCAACTGCGGATCGTTGCGGTATCTCGCGAGCACGTGCATGTTGCCGTACGAGATGTTGGCTATGGCCAGGATAAAGTCGCGATAGTAGTCGTACCGGGGATGCGTGTCGTTCAAACCCCATTTTCTAACCGATTAATACAAGAGAATAGAAGGTGAGCGAGTATGTATGTGTTATTGCTTACTCCTCTATGTACTCGTCTATGAGAATGTCGTCCGCCTTGTGGATGAAGCAAGCTGTCGCAGATGGGAAAGGATTGAACCAATTCCTAAAGTCCTTCTGCAGTGAAACGACCGTCGGGTTTGCGTAGTAACGGGAAACGTTTTTCAGAGCCACAGCGACGGCGCCCGAAATCGCTGCCACGACGATCAGAACCCAAAACAATCTATGACTCACATTACATTTACACACCTGTACTTGTTCTTAATATTATGAATGTAGTACCTTTCCAACGGGTGTATTCTTGGGGCCGCAATGAGCGGCACCCCGTGAATCGTGGTGTTTTGCGCAAAGTATTTGATTTTCTCTAACGCACGTCTCTTCGTTTCGCCCATATTTCGTGTTCTGTTTCAGACTGCAAATGCGGATTCATTCGCGTCGCATTTAGATCTATTTAGATTAGAATTCAACCGAACGTAATTACTTTTATCGTTGATCTACAAATCGTTATGAGAAATTAACTTTTGTAATAGGTTTCAATTCACGAAATGCCAGTATTATAAGAGTAAATAATAATAATAATGATATTTTATTAAATAAGAACAATCCTCATTTCAGTCTGGCCTTCGTCGTTTCCTTCTGCTCCGTTAGAGCCCTGGACTCGTGCACCAGAACCACGAAGTGTATGCCCTGCTGCTTGGCGGCCCGTACGAATCCGTCGTTGGAGGTGACCGTGACTGCTTGGATGCGATCCCCGAATTTGAATATGATCAACGAACGTTCCTTCACTTTACCACCGATCGGTAAGGACTTGTCGGGCGTGAACTGTACGCTGTTGAAGAACTCGTTGTCTTCGTGATCCTCCGTATCCTCGACGGTCGCATCGTCCGGCAGAACTGTGATGGTTTCGATAAAATCTTCGCCTCTTTTAATCTCGTTCGGTCCACCGACCACGTGCAGAATCTCCCGGAAACTTTCGATGGCCGTCTCGCACGAGTACAGTTTCTTATCTGCAGACAGCAAATAAAATAAGCTCATTGTCTAATTGGAAATTTTCGTTTCAGAATTGTACCTTTGAAGAAAGCATCGAGCAACGTCTTGACCGGTCTCACGCATTCCCATTCCGCTTGCTGATTCAGGACGGGAACATCGAAGACGTACTTCATGCAGCTGCCGTTCGTGACGGAGCTGGTGTAGGCGAGCAGCGTGGAAACGTCCAGATTGACCTTCCTGATTCGAGACGTATTGCCGCTGGACAGCTCTGACGTCGGGTTGATATCGAACTCCAGATTGTCATCCACGTTGTCCAGCCTCTCGCCCTCCACAACTATGCCCATCGATTCCAGTTTCGAGCACAGCTTCGTTCCTATCCCATTGGCGAACACGAATCTGATCTAGAAATCCTATTCGCTCTCTCTCACTATCCTTCCAATTTTCGATTAATCAGGAATCTACGAACCTGCGGCGTCTGGAACAGGCACGGATACAGCTGGGCGCAGTCCAGATACTCCTCGGCCTGATCCAAAATGCTGCGAACGCCGTAACCTGCATTCCCCATGCATATTTGGCTCAAAGATTTCGGATTCCTTGCGACCACTTTGATCCATAGCAGACCCCCATCGCAGATCATGTCCACAACGATCTTGCGATCATCCAAATTGAAAGGTTTATTGACACATTGACAATTCTCTGTGTTTCTCAGCACCCCGACCAATGCAGAGAAATGCGTCAGATTGGAACACTGTAAGTGTTCCTTCTTTATCGAACTGCTCTTGTAAATCTTCAAACACAATTCCAAATTAAATAACAACAATTACAATCGTATATATAAAAATGTATATTTACTTTCTTCAAGAAGTTCAGCTCCTGTTTAATTTTCCTGCTCAACTTTTGCATTCCATCGAGATCGTCGTAACATTTTAACGAATCCAATAAGTTTTCAGCTTCTTCGATTTTCGATAAAGCAGAACCGATTAAATCCTCTTTAATCTCTTGCACCACCGACATCGCTTTGTAATAACTTTTCTTCACTTCACTTCTTTTACTTTTTAACCTAATTGCATTAATCCAATTTCCATTTGAGCATCTCTGTATACAGAGTTGCCTAACCTATTCCCGGTTCCTCCAGATGTTGACTTTCCTTGTACACGTGACAAAATCTTTCATTTGTATTCGAAACGTTCAGCAGAGATGTTGTGTATCGACAATGCTCTCTTCAATATATTTATTTGTAAATACCTGTGGCTGAAAAAAGGTAATTTATTTTGCTTTAATTAATTCGTTCATTATTTTATAAATACCTTTCGTATTTATATTGTGGCTTCTTGCAGATTTTCAATTAATTTTTAACCTTAAAAAAATAAGCGTGGGTTGCGCCATGTTTTTTTTTGTATATCATTTGTTGATATGATGTAACTAGATTTAATTACAATGATGATATAATTTACCAATGGATCCTACAGAAAATTCATAATGTTGATAAATGGAAACTGATTTCCACAATTCCAACGTACATCACTCTAATCATTGGACATTAACTAATTTGCATCTTATTATTTGTTACAGGATTTCATATATGATGGGTTGAATGCAAAATGATTTTAGAAATCATGGAAATTAATAAGGTAATTATTTGCATTGAGAGTTTCAAACTTGTTTTATATTCTATATGATGATATAATTTACCAATGGATCCTACTGAAAATGTTCTCAAATTAACAATGTTGATAATTGGAATCTGAACTTTCCATATTTAAAATTTAATTTCAAGTGGTTTTGTATATTTTTACTAAATATTATTTATTTGTGTTGCAGGAATATCTTTTATTAGCATGAGAGAACAATGGATGTAAATCATGCCAATAATTACACTTGATTTACCCAATCTTAATAAGGTAATAATTTTCATATCTATTTGCAAATTCTAAATAACTAAATGATGATATAATAAACCAATGGATCCTACTGAAATTGTTCTCAAATTCACAATGTTGATAATTGGAATCTGATTTAAACTATAAATTATGTTGTCGTTTGATCCTTACTTGTGATAATTACTAATTATTTTTGTTTTGTTTTCAGAAATCATATTGATTCTAGTTATCCAGGATGCACAGAAAAGGAAACTTAATTGAAGGAATGGAAGAGTAAGGTAATTTCATGCTGCTAATTAATATAAACGTTATAATTGAATTTGAATGATGATATGAATAACCAATGGATCCTACTGAAATTGTTCTCAAATTCATAATGTTGATAATTGGAATCTGACTTGATTACTGTATCATATTCAAACTTCATCAAATGAAAAGTTATCAATACTAATTATTGCTTATTGTTTTTTTGCAGATTCGAAGAATGGTCCAAATCTTGGCTTCATCGTCAGGAGAGAATTAATAAATGAATGAACATCAAGGTAATATTTATATAAATAATTTCAATGTTTGTGCGATTTAATTTTGATGATGATATAATTAACCAATGGATCCTAC
>NW_017099944.1:29733-32619 GCF_001412225.1 Nicrophorus vespilloides | reverse complement strand
TTACTGTATCATATTTGAACTTGATTAAATGAGAAGTTATCAATACTAATTGTTGCTTATTGTTTTTTCAGATTTGAAGAATTGTCTGAATCTTGGATTCATCACCAGGAGAATTAATAAATGAATTAACATCAAGGTAATATTTATATAAATAATTTCAATGTTTGTGCGATTTAATTTTGATGATGATATAATTAACCAATGGATCCTACTGAAATTGTTCTCAAATTCACAATGTTGATAATTGGAATCTGATTTTCGTTATCATCTGTTAATACTTGAAAGCATTTCTTGAGCTTTAGCTAATTGTTATTTTTTTATAGGAAACACAAACTTTAATTAGTTCACTACATCTTTCCATTGGTTCACATGAGGAAATCAATCTACTACACTCACAACCAAACAGTTGGACAGCACACTTTGACATAATAAATTTCGTGAATAAGTTGATAATTTGAAAACAAAAACACCTTTATTTGATTCCCTTTTCACACTTCCCACATGAAAATTTGTATAGAGTAAAAGCAATAGCGATTAATACTATTATATATATATATTAATTTAAGTTATATACAAGACAGCAGAGGAAGATGTTTTCAAATTTTCGTTGTTACTTCTTCTCTGGAAGTGCTGGTGGTGCAGTGAAGGAATCGATGAACTTCTTGATTTCCGGATTGCCGTTCACGGCCTTCCAGCCCTTGTCTGTCCACTCGCAGGTGTGCTCTGGTAGATCCTTGAGAAACTCGAAGGTCTTCGTGACTCCTGCGTTCCAGCATTGTTTCGTTGCGTACGAGATGCAATCGGAATTCGGTAAATCGGGAATCTTTAAATTTAAACATTCACTTGTATCTTCCATTCTCACTATATTCGTTTCCTTTAGCTCACCTCAATGTTCATCTGGGTGGTCAAGTCCTTGACGTAGGGCTTCGAAGCCTCTTTGATTTTGTTATAGAACTTTAGGGATTCAGTGCTGTCACCCCAGACTCCCTCCTGGGACAAGTAGTACCCAGCCCCGGCGCACACACCAACCTTAACTCCGAACCTTCAAAAAAAAACAATCCAATTAGATTGATAAGCAAATGATTCGCGAATATATGCAAAGTGAGTTTCTTCACAGTTTCCTCAAGAAATTCCGCTTTGCCGCTGCAGCCCTGAATTTCCATTGCATAATACGCGCTGCAATCATTGCACGGATTAAAGTTAAATTTCAGCTGAACCCCTTAATTGTTTTCTATTATATTGACGGAAGCCTGCTAAACATTATTCAGAGCAAAAAATAGACTTACTTGAGCATTGTTTGCCCTGGAAATCAAGAAGTCTGTGGAAAAGTTGGATCGATTTTTTGGGGTTAGATAACTTGTCAACTTTCAAATAACACGTGAAGTTATCCGCATTCAAATACCATAAATTTTTCCGTTTCTTCGCCAGCTCATCGTCTGCCCATATTTTTATTGTTGTTATTAATTACATTTCATAATTTACATACAAATGTTGCATATTGTTTCGATTCGCTATAGTTATAAACATTTTTTTCATTTCCAAAAATTGCATTTAATTTTCGTTTCTCTTGTTTCAGTTGGCATTACTTGCATCGATTACTTGTTCGACTGGGAATCGTGAGCCATTTATTTTGCTTGTGACAACAACAGTTTGGTTTTCTCTAATTCTGTGATCGATTTGCATTGAATCCAATCTCCAGTTTTGGATAAGAGGTGAGTTTTTGCTTCGAACTTGGTGGTGGCGTGCGTTTGTTTGCGATTTTAAGTTTTATAGCCGATAAACCGCGGATAGCATTAATACCGACGCCCAAGCGATTTTCGTCCTTGATAATTTTACATGCAGTTTCAAATGATTATTGCAAAGTGATTACGGTTCTTGTTTGTTGCATGCAATTGGATCGAAAGTTGCATGCAAAATAGTCTTTGAATGTTGGTTATATTTAATGCTCGATTTTGGCAGCACAGCCAAATTTGAATCTGTTATTTAATTCATGTCAAGTCAGCTAATCTGGCAAATCAAAGTGTTTTGTTTCCAAATATTACTAGATTCTCAATTCTAATTGAATCCTAAACAAGAAGTAATTACGAATGCGTTCATTTGAATCATATATTGGAATTTGGATGTAATGGAAGATTTTTTTTTTACAGATGGGGGAAGAGAATGGCGAAGTGGAGAGGCAGAGATGCTTTTTTGATATAAGCATTGGAGGCCTACCATCGGGTCGAATAGTCTTTGAGTTGTTCAATGATATAGTGCCAAAGACTTGCGAGAATTTTAGATGCTTGTGCACGGGCGAAAAAGGAATAGGAGAGACGACTCAGAAGCCGTTGAATTATAACGTGACATTAATTTTATTTATTATAACACTTCATTGCTTAATTGTTGTTTACAATTTTAGGGTGTAATTTTCCATAGAGTCGTCAAGGATTTTATAATACAAGGAGGAGATTTTTCCAATGGCAACGGGACAGGAGGCGAGAGTATTTACGGCGGCACGTTCGAAGGTCCGTTTAATTTACTTTGAATTGTGTGATTTATCGTTTACTTTAATTTCCGTATTTTTTTTTGCAGATGAGAATTTCCAGTATCTGCACGACAAACCGCTTTTGCTGTCTATGGCAAATCGCGGTAAAAACACGAACGGTTCGCAGTTCTTCATGTAAGCAACAAACTTAGACAATCACAAAATGATTTGTTTTCCCCTCTTTTTAGTTTTTTTTTTATATATAATATATTTCTATTTAAAATGTTTAAATCGAATTTGTCGATTGCAGAGCTTCGATGATTGACGACATTAACATCTCATTTATTAAGCATACACAGCAGATACATACATGCCAACACACATATTTTTGCTATTCTCGGTTTTGAGTTTTTTTTTTTTTC
>NW_017099944.1:10808-29711 GCF_001412225.1 Nicrophorus vespilloides | reverse complement strand
GAGTTTTTTTTTTTCTTCATATATATATATATAATTTAAATTTTGTTTTGGAATAGACGTAAGAATGTGTTACAGAACTTTGACTTTTATTGTTCTGTAGCGGTGCAACTTGATCCGGCTAGACTCAACCTCGCTGATCATATCATGTCATATTTTGTGTTATAGTACAACGCAACCGGCCCCTCATCTCGACAAGTAAGTTTTCTCGTTACGTCCTCTTTTTTGCATGTGCAGACGATGCTAACAGGCTGTTGTTGCTTTCGTTTTGCAGTGTTCACGTGGTTTTCGGACGCGTTGTTGGCGGAGTGGACGTTGTTCGCCAAGTCGAATCATTACCAGTGGATGCCAACAGTCGTCCATTGCAGGATGCGAAGATCTCGAAGTGCGGGGAACTCGTCAAGCAGACCAAAGGTACTGACCGAATTGATTTCTTTTTGTTTGTTTGTATTGAACTTGTAACTTATTGTTTTATTTTACTTGGTTTCAGTGAAGAAAGATAAGAAGAAAAAGAAGGCCAAGAGCGATGAGGAAAACGAGGCATCTTCGGAGGATGACGAGGAGCAGAAGCGGAACAAGAAGAAAATGAAGAAGGAGCGCAAAAAGGAGAAGAAAGAGAAGAGACATAAGAAGAGGTCAGTTGATGAGTGGAGGAGAAGTAGAAGTCGTTTGCAATTTGTGTATTTATTGTTGTGAATTGTCTGATTTCAGCAAGAAAAGTGCAGAGGACGAAGAGGAGCGTTGCGTAGTCTCCGAAGAGGGAGAGGTGAAAGAGGATGAGATGCATCCGCTTGTAACGTTAAGTAATATCAACCCGGAGGATATCCCCGATGTTCCTACAAACAAATTTTTAATGAGGGCAACCGGTGACCGAAAAGACAATAGAAAAGGTAAATTAAATGCGATTCTTCATCATCAATATTATTATAATCGTATGATGTTTTCAGACGATAAATACAGGGATAGGGATAACAACAAAAACAGCAAAAGTGGTAGATACAATCGACGTGATTGGGGGGAACAAGGAGGATACAATCGGCGCGGTGATAGAAATGCGAAGACCAAATCGAAGAGCGGGCGTGTCGTTAAAGGAAGGGGCGTATTTGTGAGTATTACATCAACTCTATTGTTGATTCGATTTTAACTTGATTATGTTTTGCGTACAGCGTTTTAGGACTCCGTCTCGGAGCCGTTCGCGCAGCGTTACTCCGTTGCATTGGAAAAAGGAGGAAGCTCGCGTCATCAAGTTGTCAGATTACGAGAAGAAGGAGGCCACGAGGAAGATGAAGAAAGATAGGTCTCACGATAGAGAATCTTACAAGGGCAATCGTAGTCGCAGCACCAGCGAACAGCGCGACAACAACAAGACCTCTGACAACTTTAAATCGAAGGACGTTGATTACAACGCGCTCGATTACGAGGATAACGCCTCCGACGAGGAGAACGAGAAGAAGCAGGTGCCAAGTTTGGTGCAGTACCCATTGCCGGGCAGTTTCAAACCGATAGAGAAACCCGAGCGCACGAACGACAATTTCCTCATGGATATTCCCAACAAAAGGTCAGAGGCATTGGCCATGGCGCTCGGGGTGCAAATCAAAACCGGTACCGATCCGCCGACAGGCGAAATTGCGATGAGCGGTTACGAGAAGAAGCAGCAAAAGCAGCCTCACATGGAAGAAGAGGCAAGCAAAAGACGCGATCAGGAGCTGACAGCGCGCCTTCTGAAGATGGCCGGACAGGATGAGGCCACCATAGCTCTGACCATCGCCACCATCAAGGAACCAAACAAGCGGAACAAGTTCGAGGCTGAGAAGCCGGAACAGGATCTGCAACATCACAATCAGTCCAACGACAAGCGTGTGGATAAGTTCAAAAACGGTCGCAATCGAGAATTTGATAGAAAGAATAATAGGCGCGGCGAAGGTGATCGGTATGTGGATTCGAGGAGAAATCGTCGTGGTGGTTTCGGTGGCGGTGGAGGAGGTGGAAGGGATACCGACAGGTATAAACGATCGCCGAAGAGGTCACGTTCCAGGGACAAAGATAGCAGAAGAGATAAGAGGTCGAGGAGTCGCGACAGGCGCGACCGACGTCGGTCTCGTTCACGCAGCAACGACTATCGCAGAAGAAAGCATTCCGAAAGCGATCGCAGCGACAAGGAGAACAGCAAAGAGCCGGAGAAGAAGTCCGAGGAGACGGAGGCAGAGAAGTTCAAGAGACGCGCTGAGCAACTTCTGTTGCTCAAGAAGAAGATGGAATTGGAGATGCTCGAGATGAAGAAGAAAAAGGATGACGAGGAAGAGGAGGAAGTTATGATGGAGAAGCAGCGTAAGGCGAAGGAGGAGGCCGAGATGCTGGAGAGGGCGAAGAAAGCGCAACGCGATGCTCTGGAAAAGGAGAAGCTGCTGCAGACGGTGAAGGCTTTGCAGGAGCTGGACAAGAAAGTGCCTAGCAGTAGAAAAAGTAGGAAGAATTCGCGTAGTTCTAGCTCTAGCAGTAGCAGCAGCAGTTACAGCAGTAGCTCCAGTGATCGTTCTAGAAGGTAATAATAATTCTCATTTAAAGAAATAATAATAATGGTAACTGTATTTATATTAAAATGTATTATACTTTCAGGCGCTCCTCCTCGAGGAACAATCGGAGACGTCGTCGTCGCCGCTCCTCGAGCAGCGAATCCAGCAGGGATCGTCGCTCCAGGAACAGGAGTTCTCATCGTAGGGATCGCAGGAGATAGGATTGCGTTAATCTTCGTTTCGTTTATTTTGCATAAATTTATTTACCAATTTGACCACCCTCGTAGCACGAACACAGAAAACTCCTTTTGATCATAAACCTCACACCGAAACCATCATCCACCCTACAAATCCTTCCTCCTCCGAATATAAGAAAAGATTTAGACTTTTAAGATTTAATTGCGTGACCGACCGACCGACCGTCCGCACTCTAGAATATATTTTAGTTTTACTCGGTTTCATTAACAAATTAGTAATGAATGAGAACCAAATAAAAAAAAACATACAATTTGCAATCAAGAGTTTGTCCATATACATATATTAAATATAAATATATATATATATTCATAATAAAAGAGAGGAACGTGAGAGGGTTTAATTAGTTGAAGTTTTATTGTAATTCTTATTTGCTTTAGCTGCAGAGCCTAGGTCAAGTTTGCTTTGATTGTGGCTCGACGCTGAGCAAATACATAAGTTTTCCATTGATAACGGTAGAGGTGAGGTGAGGTGAGGTGATCTAGGTAGGCGCTGTTGGTGGCTGTCGGCAGCAGTCCAAAAAGAAGAACAAGAAAGAAAGACAACCACACAAACAAACAAACCGTTGCCATTGTTACATACACCTCTAGTCGCTAACGACCCGAGCGATCGGAAGAAGAAGGCGGAGCCGATTGTTATGTTGTCAACGGTGACAGCTGACTGGATGCGCATGCCTCCAAGACCAGTGGCGTAACGAACGACAACGATATTGGATTAGAGAGATCGGATGGGCGTACGAGCGAATTGGACGTTGAGCGATTACTGGCAGGATTATATAAGGTTCACGTTTATTGGATGTTGGTTGTGTTCGTATTGGTTTAATGAATGCGTCGATGTTTTTGTGTTGCAGTTGAAGGAGACGCCTATGGCGAGAGCACCGAAACGCCGCTGAATGAGTGGTTGTGGTGGTGATGTGATGATGATGATGATGGTGTGTAGGTAGAGAGAAGCAGGCAGGCAGGCAGCAGGAATAGAGCTAGCAGCAGCAGGCAAAAGGAAGGGAACGACGACGAATCAGTTGTGGCAGTGCTGCAGGACGATCGAGTGTGCGTGTGTGTGTGTGTTCTCCCCCTTTTCGTGCCTCGTATTCACTTGGTTTGTGGAAGTTTACGTTGATTATTGTTTGTTGTTATTATTGCGGCTCGGATTTATGTAAGAATCTGCGAGAGAAGAGCAGGAAAGCAGCGGGAAAGGTCAGGATAGGAACGGACGTAAACATAGGAGAGCCTTAGATACGAGGCGCACCAGCAAGCAACACAACCGTTCGTGAAGAAGTAAGGAAGGAAGGAAGGAAGAAAGAAAGAAGGAGTAGGAGTAGAAAGAAGAAGGAGGAGGAGCAACAACAGCAGGAGGAGGACGAAGAAGAAGAAGTAGTCTTCTTTCTAGTCTTTGAGGGAGTGGGTCTGTCTCGAGAGAGAGGAGAGAAGAGCGCGAGCGTTGTTTCGCGCGAGGCGGCTCAGGAAAAGGATCGTTCCGAGAGAACTAAGAAAGAAAGATAGAAAGAAGACAGAGACGAGTGTAGAGATTGTTGTGAGGTGGTGCTGGTGGTGGTGGTGGTGGTTGCGGTGGTGAATTCAAATTGCACACAGTAGTAGTCTCCAAATGATTACTCATTTATGGCGATACAAACATTTCAACTCGGCGTTGTGCTTGCAATAGGATTGTCTCTGGCCTCTGCGACATGTAAGTAAATAATATATATATTATATACAACATATATATTGAGTGAGTGATGTGCAATGATTTCGCTCACTCACTCACTCGCTCACCCATTCACTCGTGCATTCATTCATGCATTCTCATTTCTTTGCACCTTCCTTCTCCTTCCTCTCATTTACTTTACGTTCAACAAAAAGAAAGAAAAAAAAAGAGATCGTACGCGCACTCTTTCGTTCCATGATCTACTAGGATCATTCAAAAGCAAGCAAAAAAAAAAGAAACAAAATCTAAATCGAATGTGAATAAAATAATAAGAATCGAAGAAGCAGCAAAAGAGTGAACCGGCGTTCCGAGTTGAGAATGTATGTCGTCGTCGTCCTCTTCCTCCTCCTCCTCCTCCTGCTGCTGCTCCACTCAATATGGCGCGTGTGCCTTTACGAATTCGTGGTTCGTGCACACACCAATTCGCATTCGTTTTTAATCTCCTCCGCTTCATAAAATCGAATCAGAACTAATTTCGCCCGATTCCCTGAACCTCCAACCGAAGATTGGCGTAGGTCTTCGACCTACAGTTTGCCCTCCGCGAGCTGTCAACATGAAAACATTTTGTGTTTCACCTACACACTCTACATGTTACCTATACTACTACTACTACTACCTGCACTTTGACGCACACTACTACTACGAACGAAATTCACACACATATATATAGTGTAGGTGAAACAACATGACAAATCTAGCTAATATATAATAATAGTATTGCATAAAAAGACGACCCAAAATTGCGTAATAATCGATACGATTCACACAACAGTACGATACAAATACATCCTTGTTCCTTATTCCCATTTTATCCTCTCACTCTTTATCGCATCAGATGCGCAGAGAGGAATGAGAAGAGGAGGAGAGTCGAGAGAGACAATTATGTGGGTCACTAAGGATATGATGCTACTACCTCCTCTACACTATAACTATACACACGATGTTTCCAAAACATCTCTCTGCCTGCCAGCATTAGTAACCATATGAATAGTTTTGAATGCTTTTGGATTAGTTCGAATGTAAATGAAGCTTAATTAAGTTGAACCAAATGAGTCATCGTTCGCGTTAGTTACCGCATTCCTCGATTGCTTTCATAATCGTGCGGCACTTTTAATTAATACACGCTAGCTTTGCGTAACTCGTCTAATCGCTCCACACTTGCCAAGTAACAAGTTAACTAAAAAAAAACTATATAGCTATGAGAAATGACATAGAGACATGTTTATGATTAATCCAAGGTGTTCGTGATTTATTGCTTGTTTGTTCGCGCGTATTTCAGTATCGATTTTCGGCTATGAATTCTTAATCTTCGTAAATATTGTAATAAAATATTTGAAGAAAGCGAAGGAGATAAACGCGTTCAATAAAATATATATGTTTAGAAGAGTACATTAAATATTCCCATTAAAATTTTCGAAATTTAACGACATCTCTTTTTTTTCATTTTTTTATGGTGGCATAAATTTGGATGGGGGATTATTATTTTTTTTATGTCGGGACAAGAGGACAACCAAACCAAACCACCCACCCACCACCTGGGTGCGTGCCGCCGTAGTCGTCGCGCGTTCAAATTAGATTTAAAATAACGCTGTTTATTTAATTGCCTGCTGCAACCGTTGCGAATTGAATTCCCCCAGATTCAATTACGTCCTCGGAGATGTGACCGTATTTGTGTGGGTGGGTGCGTGCGTGCGTACTTTTTTTTCTCTCTTCTTCTTGTGAATCCCTTATTTCCCCGGGGCGTGCGTTTAGAATAGAGCAACAAATAAATGAAAGGGATGAGAGAGTGAATGCGAACGCTTAATGAAAACGAGATTTACGAGCAGAGTCCTATTAGACGATTGGTAAAATCCAGTTGTCTTTCTTCTTGTAATTGATAAATCCTCTTTTGTTTTTGTTTCTCGTTGTTACCATTGTTCTTGTTGGCATGGATATGCAAGAAAAAGATGAGTGCGAGAATGGGATGGGGGTGGGGGATGATTGAGTGTTACGAAGGAGAGAAGAGAAGATGTTTGTTGGGGTGCGAGGGAGAGAGAGAGAGTAATTTGTGAAACGTTTTGCCCTAATGTGAAGGAATGTAAGCGGGTTAGTGAGCTGCTGGGCCGCTCTCGGAGCGGAAGCTGCCGGGGTCAAGGACAGTTGGCCACCCTGCTGATTCCCTCCCTTCCACTCGCCTCTAACACTCTCGCTCACTCTCTCCCTCTCGTACATATAGTATGCTGTGTGTTCCTTATGTTTCTGTTGCAGCGTGCGCGCGCATTCCGCGTTACGTCATCTCGCGAAAACACGAGTGATCGAATCGATCGTTAACAATAACATTAATAAATTTGACCGAAAGGAATTCAAAGAAAGCGAGAGAGCAGCCGCCCTTTGATTCGAAATAGGAGAAAGTGGCAACTGAATGGACAATGTTTCTTTATAGTCTGACGAAACGCGATCCAAATAAATGGATCACACTGTATATTCTTCTTAAGTAATGTGTGCATGCGGTAATCGGAGCCGTCATGTAGATTAAGTTTTCTGCGGGAACGTTTACTCTCGTTGAGCGAACTCTTCTCGCTCTTCCGCCCGCCACCGCCCTCGTTACACATTCACTTCTTCTTTATCTGTTTTTTGTTGTTGTTGTTGTTGTTTCGTTTGTCTTCCTATTTCGCGCTTACGCTATGATCGTATCCGGTTTCGCATGGGGTGGCGATTCTCAGGTTGGTAACGAAAGGAGAATCGAATTAATTATCATCATCATCATCATTACACGCACTTCTCTCCATTTCACGTAACGCGAAGCGATTGCAATTCCGAAATCCGACACTATTTTCAATCATTGAAATTGTTGAAAATAATCATAATCATCATCGTCTTTCTTCTTTGTATAATCCGTTTCCGCTTGCTGCAAAGCACATGTTCGTTTCACAGCAGCGAAATTGAATATTAATCGTTCTCCTCTTTTTACGGTTTCCTCCTTCTAATCATCATTCACCAATCGTTCATTCATTTCAGTTGGTAATTATTTTATCACCATTTTACTATTAACATTTCTTATTATTTATTTCTTGTTACCAACATAAATTGTTTGTGTTCAATATTTCTACTTTCTCCAAAGTTCAAGGGCGACTGCACCTTGATGCCTTTTTTTCTTCTTCTTTTCGTTTACCTAGTGCAGTGCTGTGCACATATTTCCGTTCGACTCGTGACATTAATTTCGACTACAAATGTATTATTTATAAACTATTTCTATTCGTATTCGTTTGATTAATGATCGTTTATTCTTTCTGTTTGATTATTATTATTATTAATTACAAATGAAAATCACAGCCATCCTGTCACGTAGCTTCTCTTCCCAAATGAGAGACGAGACGAGCGTATGAATAATTAAACGAATCAATTAAAATAACCCCACGCGAAAAACAAACCCATAACTTCCCCTAGTTATTTATTATTATTATTTCAATTTGTTGTTGTTATGTCATTTGTTTTTTTTTTCCTCTTACTAATTGAAGCAAATTAATCACGTCGCCCGGTTCTCTGTGATTCGATTGGTAACTTCTGCACGAATAACAAACTCCATGGCAACAAACGATCATTAATTCGCATGACTACGGTGACAGATGAGAGAAAATGGTAACGACGATTTGTGCACGAAAGTTCTTGATTCGATAAAATGTTTTTGTTTCTCTCGAAATCTAAATGAATTCGAATTGGAAAGAAAGAAGTGGAAATCGTTATTCTCCACGCGCAAAACGATTCCTCACTTGCGATTTCTTTTATTTTCGTTTGATGTTGTAATTTCTTCAAGTTTCGAAAATATACATTTCCTCTCTATTCCCGCGCTTGTTCTTCTTATTCGTTAATTATTCGTTTTTTTTTCTTAATTGGACACATGTACTTTCTAATGGAGGGACGGACGGACGGACGGACGGACGGACGGAAAACTGGAATGTTCGGTTTTAACGTATATTTATGCCGTCTCCTCTCTCTGTATGTGTGTATTCGTTGAGCGTTAGTGTGGTTGGTTCGTTGGATGTTCCAGGTTTTAGGTCACGCATAAATTAAGAGTGCACTGACTGACTCGTTTTCTTTTTGGTCGTTTGACTCGAGATGTTTATATCCATCGATCTTTGAATATTCGGGGGGGAAAATAGGAAAAGAGGATTTAATGAATGCTCATTTACATTCCTTCCAACGTTACCTAACATCTTTCAACTTTAATATTCCTTTTTTTTATATCTTTCGTAGACGTAGTATATTTAAAGTTACGCAACGTGCGTCCGTCCGCCGTAACCACTATCTATCTGTATGCATCGTCGTCTATGCGTTCGTTACGCCTAATGACATCCTCATGTTTATTCATCGAAGACGTTGATTACAAACGTATCCTCCTGTTCCCCAATTATTCACATACATACGTACAATAATTATATTCTTATTGTTTGCGTAGGCCACGACCACACACACACAATCGCTTCCCTTTTGTTCCCTAAAAAACGATTAATTCGGTTGGTAATTGTTACGTATCGACTGTCAGTTGTGATTTGCCTCAGTTTAGTTAACACCATTTCACACCTTCACCTTAAGTTAATTAGTTTCTAAATTGCATTCGGGTAAGAAACAACTATCGTTTACTTGTTAATTTGATTGTAATCGTTGCATTTCATAATCTAATTCATGTTTCTCCTCTAATGTTTCAGGTGAGTACGATCGATCTTCTTCTTTTTTTGTTTATATATTGACATCCAGCAGTACCCAAACTTCGGATCACGTGAGTCTACTTTTGATTTGTCGTTGTTAAACAATCTGAATTGATTTTAATACTTGTAAGTTTTATTTCGTTTGCGATCGTTACGTCGATGATGCGTGTGTGTGCGTAATAATGGTTCGAATTGGCGCGGTTGTTGTAGTGGTGGTGGTGATGGTGTGCACTCGATTGACTCGCGCGAGAGGTCCGCGATCTCCGCAATTACACCCATTAATTAATTCCCACGATAATGACGACTAGGCCCCATCTCGAGGTCTCTCATTAAGAGATAGATAGAGAGAGGAGAGAGTGAAGAACGTTCGAACGTCGTTGGTACGGTTTATAGACAATAGATGGATAATAATAATAATAATGGGCAGCAGTAGTAATACGCGGAACAAATTGCTCGCAATTATTTTATTCCGCTCACTTGGCCGTCGCCGACGTCGATTTCTTATATATATTGCTTTACCAACCGTTCTGTTGCCAACCTAAGTAGATTCGCTGTTGTCGATTACATTATACTCCTTCTCTCTTCTCATTGAGAATCTTGCTTGTAATATGCTAGTAGTCATGACGTGCGTACGGAATGCAAAGACTTCCTGTCTCTCGCATCCACGAAACGGGAACCACAATTCATTACGCAACCATTCGCAGTCCACGTCCACATTGTTATCATCATCATCATCATCATCGTCGTAGTTGTTGATGATGATTTGAGGCACACGTCTCAATTATTCTATTATCATTATAATTATTACAATGTATACAATCCAATTTGCATCTGTCGACCTGTCATCGTTTAACAATAATTCAAAGCAGTTGGTTTGTTTCGTTATGCAATTGTTTAATTACAGAAGAAATAATAACAACAAAAACAAAGAGAGATAGTTCACTCTTCTTTTCGTTGAGGTGAGGTGTTGTGTTATTCGAGAATAATTCGTCCATCCTTATGGATCTTCGCGTTACATTGCATAATAACAAGTGAGCGACGTGAGTGCGTATTGTCGAGTGGGGCGCACTTCTTTTTTTCTTCTTTTCTTTTGCTAGTTGCGAGGGACATGGAGGAGGAAGGTGGGTTGAGTGAGAGGGGGTCTTCGCACGCACGCACGCACGCACGCATGCATGCACGGACAATGGATAACCGGAATGCCTTGTAATATACGCAACGTGTGTAATGCGTTCCTCTTGTTTCTTTTCAATTGCGTTTCTGGCAGTTGCCGTTTCTCTACCATCTCACTCTCTTCATTCTCTTCTCGCTGCTGCTGCTGTTGCTGTTGTCGTTCTTCTTTTTCCTCCTCCTCCTCTTTCTTCTTCTTCTCCTCTTCGTAACTGACCCCAGACACTGGTAGTCCAGTTGTCGACGGTGCAGACTCACCACCGCCTTTCGCGAAAAAAAAAAAAAGTACTGCAGGCAGTCAGCAGCGGCAAAACGAGAAAATAACGCGAGGGGGGAACCGCTTTTGCTTCCTTCCTTCTTTGTTTGCATTGCTTGTTTTATTTGCATTCTCGCCCAGCCAACGCTAAAGAGAACGAACCGATGTTGCTGCTGTTGCCGTTACAGTTATTCAAGTTTGCTACAGCAATAACAATAATATGATAATAATAACAGCAGCAGTAGAAACAATAAGAGAGGAGAGTAGTAGAATGGAGGAAGAATTTTTCGAAGATATCGATTATGAAAGGAATACGAAGGCTACTGCGGTGAAGGAGGAGGTGGAGGTTCGCGGTTTGCAATCAGCGGAAGAAACAACATTCTAACTGGCCGTCCTCCGCTACTCAACGCGGTTTTCGTCGCGACCGACGAAGGCATTTTAATTAATTAAACATAATACCCATCCCTCCTCTCCAAATCGTACTAAACGTACTTTTCTCTCGTTAACGCTGCAACCCAATCACCACCAACAAACAACATTCTAATGTTTACAACTTGTAAATATTGTCTATTCATGAAATAAGTGATGATGCATATTTCGTGAATCCAGGCATCCATCATCGGGGCGGGCGGATGGAAAGCATCTGCGAATGCTATTGCCATGGTTACACCATCGCTCCATTACCTTCGCCGCGCGCGTTTTGTCATCGTCATGGTTACTAAATCTTCTCTTTCGTTTGTTTGTTTGTTTCGATGGTAAATAAGCGGAGACTATAGCAACGTCAACAGAAGTAATTGATGGCGAGTTAGATCATCGATCAAAATCATCGTTGGTAACTTTAAATTCTCGTTCGTTGCGTTGCTGCGTTGTTATTTACTAAAACTAACTATGCAGCTCGTTCCTCTTCGCCGATCTTCCCATTACAATAACGTTGCATTTAATTAGTGAATCAAATGGTGCCTTCTCCACCTCCTCATGTTCTTCTTGTGCGCGCACAGAAAACCAACCAATTACCTGGGGCGATGTTGCACGTTTTACAGAAGGCAAACGTTCGATGATGATGATGATTCGATTCTTTATAATTGTTTGTTTGCAATGGAAATGGAATTCCGGAAACGGTGAATTAAAAGTGTGACTGCAATATTTATTTATGTTTCGGTCACGTGTCGCCGGTTGTTGGCGTATTCGATGCGCGTTTGTTTATTATTTGCAAGACTTCCTGTCGTCGTCGCCTCCTTCGTGCCCATCCTCTATTCTCTATTCTGTTTTGTTATTGCTTCTGCCGCCACCGCCATCGCCGTCGTTGCTACTGCTTATATGATAATGTTAAAGTTTGTTTGCTCGCTCGCAAGAAGAAAGTGAAAATTGTTTGGATTACCAAATACCCCGAATCCAAACAATTTTCACTTGCTTCCTTCCGTTGCTTCCGTTCAAGAGAATCATCAGACTCGTTCGTTGCCAACTTTATTATGGAAATGGGCAAACGGCAATTAAAGCTAATTGCTGTGAGCTGAGAAGAACTGAGAACGGAGAAGAGAAACGATAATTATTGCACGCTACGCGCTGCTCCCTCCGCTCAATTGTTAACTTCAAACGTTTCAGAGACGCCCGCGCTCTTAATATCATCGCCAGCTATTATTTTTCCCCCCATTAATCACGGTAAATTAAACAAAACAAAAAACAAAATGAAGCAAGAATCATCGCGTTTCGTTTGTTTGCCATTAATCCCACTCGATTCGCACTCGCATTTGATTAATGTTTCTGTACCTCTCGCAATATTTTCTCACTTTTCGCATTCCATATCTGTATATATGTGTGTGTGTGTTATTATTCCAGAACATAATTACGTAATTAATTTCTTCGCTCTCGGCTTCATGCATCCCCGAGCGCTCGCGCCGAGCAAAAAACTAATTAGAATTTATAATATTCTAGCAAAAATCAAAAAATTAAAAAGCAAAAGCAACGAACTAAAGGTAAAATATTCTAATAATTTGCAACGATTCGAGCTTGTTTTCGCCCGGCGCATCCACCTTTTTTTTCCATTTTGCCTTTGGTGAGATCATCGCCATGACGACCGCGCTTTGAAAAATAAGCTGTGAAGCGTGGAATTAGGAGTTGACGAAATAACATAAAGTCAACTTTACATAGCAAGTTGTGGTTGTGGCGTGAATATGAATTTGGAACCACGAAGGGAAAGTTTTCTAATTTTCGGTGTTGGATCCACACGCATAATAAGTGGGAATGAGGATGAGGAGGAGGAGGGGAGATGTAAATAATCGAATCCTCCGGATAAGCTTAAAACGCCATTTCCGATCAGTACGTTCAGTTTTAGAACAGGGGTTGTGTGTGTTTGCGTGCCTTTTTTTTCTTCTGCTAGTTGATAACGGTTAAATCCTTTTGTGACATATAGTCGAATTAGTAGACGACGGATTACAGCAAGGATCTTTTGGGTTGTGCTGTTGTCGTCCTCTCGGATGTTGTATCAGCCGTCTTTGATATCTGTCTGTTCGAAATGCGTCGTCTTTCCCTTTTCGTTCCTCCTGGTTTTTACGGTTTATGCTTGAAATCAAATGAAAGTCACGTCGGCTCGTTAAAAAGGACCGCAGTAACACAGTTTTATTATTCGATCCTCGAATTGCCTTCTCTTCCTCCAAGGATAATTTAGACGAGAGGATATTTAATTAGTTGCGTAGGAGGCGTCGGTCGGCTGCAGGACGGGGGGAGGAGGTGGTTGGTAGAACAGATTCCATTCTTTCGCTTTCGGAACGCAACGCACCTTCGATGTGTTAATTAATTAAATTCCACTCGATCTCGACACGTCCGATAATTGGCATTTCTGGCTGGCTCTTTGCGTTTACTATACTTTCCATTACCACTTCTAAACATTTTGTTTTCCTTCCTCCTGTTGTTGTCTTCTCTTATTTAATATTTCGAATGAATGAAAGAAGGAATGAAAGAAGTGTAAAGCAGTAACATAATTTTGTATTGATCGGTTGCCGCCTGCGCTTCCTCCTAATTGGGTTTGCGATTAAAGTTGCATCGGGTGTTGCGGCCGTTGTTGCATTACGTAAGGATGATGACTTTGCACACGCCGGTGTGTGGCTTCTATCTGTGTTAGCAGGGTTGGCGGAGGCGACGGGGTGTCTGCCGGGTGTCCATGTAAATGTGTATACATATAGATAGATGGGAGTTGTGCAAGAGGGGGCTTGCTTGGTTGGTTGGTTGCGGTGGGTGCATTGAACTCACTAGGGGATACGGCCTGTCCTACTACTACTAGTAAAGTGGATGGAGTGATGCAGTTTTCAAGGATCGATATAGAACACACTCGGCAGGCATCAAGCCACCCCCACTCAACTGCGCCACAGTTATGTTGTCACCACACCCTTCTTCCTTCCTTCCGTCCTTCCATCCGTCCGTTCTTCCGGCCTCCACTTATTTTCTTTTCCATTTTTTTCTTTCGTTCTTTCTCTTGCCACCTTTTTGACAATACAATGAAATGTACACTAACCCACTACCCGCACATATACCTACTTTCGCAACTTTAAATTTAGGTTTGCAATGCAAATCTACTCTATGTAAATCATAATAACTTGTGTTAATGTAATTTAATTAACATATATAGAGCATGCTTAATCTATTAAAAGGAAGAAGGGTGATGGAAGAGAAGAGAAGGTGTGCAAATGTTGTTACCACCTTGCGTTCGTGGTGTGAGGGGTTAGTAGAATTATGTTGGAAAGTTTGAATATTGCATCGGATTAACTCCCGAAGTTGCGAGCGTTCCCCTGACAAGTTGCGGGGAAGTTTTAAAAGCTTTCTTTCTAGTTATTTTATTATATATTTTTTGCTATTGTTGCAAACTTCCTCTCACGCACGCACGCACTTACTTGTGGTGAGCTGGTTGAAAACGTGCAGTGTCGTTGGCTCACCTAAAACAGGAAAACTGTAGAAAAGTATGTATATATTAAACGAAGAAATGTTCGTTGTTGCTGTTGATTACGAAAGCGTCGCTCGAGTCACGTGACTTCCTTCGCTTCGACAAAGTTTCTTCGTTTAATTCAATTTAATAATTTCTCGTATTGATGAATTAATCGGCATGGGAATCAAGGAAGCGTTCGTCGCGCGGAATAACAATCGTGAATCGCGCGCGCTCCATGGATACGGATGGGTTCGTGGTAGAGGCGTGCTTCGGGTTGCCGTGGGAATAGAAACGCATCGACGAGACACCGACCTAATCTATTCTATTCCATCATCATCATCATACTTATGAATCATCTAATGATTGTTGTTAATTTGGATATTGTTGGTTTCGCAGTGAATGCAGTGGCCACAGAATCGACGCCGATTCCGCTCTCATTGGACATCGTCGATCCGCCGGAAGATGTCGTTCTGGTGCGAGGACACTCGGCGATGCTGCCGTGCGTGGTGCGGTCGCCGAAGAAGACGGGCGGTTTCCGTGTTCGTTGGATGTTGAACGGCACTGTTCTTCCGGACAACGATGGAAAGTGGCGTATCCTGAAGAACGGCACACTTATAGTGCCGAAGATGTCGGGGAAGAAGCTCAGCGGTAACAGTCTCGAGGGCAACTACCGATGCCTGGTGGAGAACGCTGACGGAGCTCTGCTCTCGAAACCGGCCCGCGTCCGATTCGCCTGTAAGTCTCTTCACATCTATCCGCATCTAAACTGGAAATAATTGTTGTTCTCTCCTTTAGTTTTGGGCGAGTTTAAAAGCGAGCCGATAGACGACATCATATTTTTATCGCGACCGGCGATTATTCCATGTAGTATTAACTCGCTCCCTGCGGCCCAGGTCCAATGGGAACGCGACGATTTACCTCTACCTCAAAGCACAAGGTAATCTCTATACATATAGCTGGAGTAACAATCTTCTTCATCATCATCATCATCTACTCTCGTTTCAGATATGTTCCTCTACCTACAGGATCTTTATTGATCAATAATATACATTCCTCAGACGCTGGTACTTACAGGTAAACAATCATCAATATTAAATTGTCATTTAATTCAATGTTTTTCTTTTTCTTCTTTATTTGTCGCAGGTGCAAAGCTTTTAATTCCGTGATGAATAAGACAAAATTGAGCAATTACGGAATTGTGAGCATGGCCAGAGCCGACAATTTGAATTATAATCCTAACGTTGTTATACCTCCTTATATATTACCCATAGATATAGGTTTCAATGTTACTGTGTTAGTTGGAGATGATGTTATATTATATTGCATTGTTGATGGTCGGCCTATGCCTACCGTCCATTGGTTAAATGGTAAGAAAAATTAACCACTACCACTTTCACCACCACTACCACTACTACTCCTATTTCTTTGCAGATATGAAAATCGTTATTGGTAATTCTAGTTTACTTGTGATAAAAAACGTTACTGTGAACGCAACCGGAACCTACACTTGCTCCCTCTCCAACGAAGTTGGACAGACCAAGCAGGTATTTCTATATTGGATTTTCCTTATTATTCAAAGTTCAAAGCTTATTGTTTTTTTCTTCTTCTTTTTTCCTTTCTTTGTCGAATGAAGCAATACTACGTGTCGGTCCAGAAGTTGCCCAAATTCAAAGACAACCCCGTCTCGCGGGTCTATCCCTCCGGCAAAACCATTCGTCTAGATTGCATGGCCTCGGGTGTGCCGGAACCAACGATTGTCTGGTACAAGAACGGAAAACCCTTCACGCAGAATTCCATCTATGGGCGCGCACATCAGCTGCACACGGGCCTAATCATCAGCTACTCGATCGCCTCGGACGCAGGTAAACTTTTCACATCTTCACATCTCATTTCAGTTATCATTATCAATAATATACATGTTCATGTTTTAGGTTTTTATCAGTGCGTGGCGAAGAACTCTGCCGGAAGTGTGTGGGCTTCTGCTCTGGTCAAGTTGAATTCATCTTCGAACAGCCCGAAAGCCCCTACAAACGTGAGCTGCCAATCATACAACGATACCAGCGTCTGTCTGCGATGGAACAGTGTGCCGGACGCTCAAGCGTACAGTATCTTGGCCTACCATGCAGGTATGAATTTCTATCAATTGTGCAATTATCATTATTATTATTATATTGTTGTTAATTTCTTCAGGTTCACGTTTGAAGGATTACGTGACAAATGAAACGTACAAGCTCGCCAATGGCCTACTGCCCAATACCAACTACACATTCTCAATTCAAACGTATTCGAGAGCTGCCAGCAACGAGTACGTTCAAGTGCAGTGCGATACCGGTCGAATAGGTGAGCGAAATCTGAGGGTGCGAAAGGTGGGCGATTACTCGGTCGCTCTGAGCTGGTTGGAAGTTGGAAGCGATCGCATCGTGTGCGGAAGCGATGTACCGATCGTTTACAAAGTGCAGTGGAGAAAGGTCAACCAGACTTCGATCAATATGCAAGAGGTCTCGGGCCTAACGAAGATCATCAGAGGTACAGTAGAGATTGATGAGATGTTTGATCTATGAGAATTCATTGCTTACTGATTGGTTGCAGGCGTGCAGGAGAGCGTACCCTACGAGTATCGGGTGCAATCGACGAATACGATGAGCGAAAAAGATGTTTGGGTGGAGTTCGAGTTGGATCCGCTCGAGAACGTCACCAGGTTGAGGGAATTCGAGCCGGGCGATTACAACGACTCGATGAGCGTACCGCTGGTGCCAGATACGGTGGAAGCGATGCCCACCACACCGTACAGTATTAACATCACGTGGACGGACTCGAACGAAGTCGAAATCACGTATGTGCTGTGCTACACGGCCGTACGAGATAATCGAGACTGCGACCAATCGAGACTCGTAGAGAGTGTACATAAATGGACGGAGGTACAGAATCTGAAACCAAACACCCAGTACGAGTTTCGCGTGAGGGCGTACAATGCTGGAACCTACAGCCCCTACTCGTACGCCGTTCAGGTGGTCACTCCCTCGGACGGTTAGTTTATTCTCGCTCACATGCACACACTCGCTCGCAAAGTGAATAATAATGATCGGTTTTAATTACTTGCAGTTCCAACGGCCGTGCTAGACTTGAAATACAGAATAGTGAACTCGACTGCGGCCTGCGTTAGATGGGATCCTCCGATGTACGAGAACGGAAGGCTCACCGAGTATTTGATCAAGTACTCGCCGAACAACAGTTGGCCGCTGGAGAGGTGGTTTGAGCGCACATTGGATGTTTCAAATTTGGGACCGGTAAGATTTTCCAAGAGAACAACAACAACAACAACAAATTGGAATTAATCTCATGTTTTTAAGGGATGCTGGGGAACGCATTCGGTTTCGATAGTGTTGACCGATTTGGATGAGGAAAAGCAGTATATGCTGATCGTGGTGGCTCTGAACGATGCCGGCATAGGTAGTCCTACGATTCCCATCACCGTCAGCACCAAATACCATTTGCTGTTGGACGATTTGCTGCCCACGAACAACGCGTCTCCCAAAACTGCCAACTACAATCATCGCATGAGTACGAACCGCATCATCATCATCATCACCAACTTGATTAATTTGTTCTAACTGCTCTCGTACTCGATTCAGTTTTAGGCATACTCATCGGAGTCGTACTGTCTGCGTTGATCCTCTTTCTGGTCATCAATATCAAGTGCTTCAGGCGGACCTACTTCAAGGGCCGACGGTTGTCTAGGAACAACGGAGCTGCTTCTTCCGACGCCAGCAATCAACAACAAGAAGTGCGCGTCCCGACGACCACCGACGTGAACATTATTGCCGGTAACGAATACGAAATGCAGCAGCTAGTCAGCCCCGTCTCTGAAACCACTCACATTCCGCCCTTGCAACCGGCCGTCTACCTGGACACGAAGGTACAAGTAGAACGATAATTGTAGCCGCCTCCGATCTCGTTTTTCTACGGTTTACATTTGCAGGGTCCGGCCAAATATCCGAACAACCGAAAGCAGGTAGCCAACGGGAGGAAGCTGCTTTTCAACAACGGCGTCAACGCCGCCCAGCTACGCATCACCGAGAATCCACAAGTAAGTAATTCGTATTTCAACATAATCAATCATAATTCAATCAAATTGCTTGCAGTACTTTGCGAATAAGAAAGTTGTCGGAGATGATTCGACGAACAACCGTCTTCTGCACCACGAGGAGTACGAGGAGGAGGATTCCAATTCGAACCTGCAAAAGTTCAGCCTGAGCAAAATTCGGAACGCAACGGGTAACAACGATTTGCACAATTCCTCCTTAGACTCTGACATGGACCTGACGCAGACCACGCACCTGGACGACTCGAGGATGTCGCGATTATCGCCCGCCCTTGGTCCTAACGGTTGACCAATAGAAAGCACGCGCGCGC
>NW_017099944.1:1013-10797 GCF_001412225.1 Nicrophorus vespilloides | reverse complement strand
AAAGCAGATAAAACAAATTTCGTCCAATCGCAGCTTAACGACATACAAAGAGGGCGTGGCGTTGCCGTTGTTTAATTTCTAACTTTAATAATTTCTCATCACGGGCAGCTAAGCATGAGTAAGAGAAAGAGAGAGTAATCTATTTTTTTGTCTATTAACATAAGAAAATACAAAGACAGACAAGAGAGCACTAACGGTGTTAATTACAGAGAGCTTTAATTATTAACTTAGAGATTCAAAATAATGAAAGAGGAAACAACAACAACAAAAAATAACAAAAATGAGGAGAGAATGAACTATTATTATTAATTACTAAATGTGTATTGTTAATTTTAAGCGACATTTTTTTAGTGTTTTTTTTTTGTTTTAATTTCGAGATGAAATGTACTAATGATACAACGAGAGAAGAGCATTGATTGACGATTGCGATTGCTCAACTGATGATTCATATACACACACACATACAGTTACATTAAAAAAAAAGAAAAACAAATGATATTCGACCACACCCACACGATCATCATAATTATTTCCTTGACAAACTTTCTCTTGTCGTGTCATGACGACACGTTGGAAAGATACACGCAGATGAAAAAGAAGAAGAAGAAGAGTACCTGATACATTGAAACTGAAAGTATATATATATTATATGGATATGAATATAAATTATATATTGTATAAAGTTAAGATTAACAGAATGTAAATAGTTGATGATGATGATGTGGAAGGGATGATGGATGGGACGGTGTAGTACGAACCACAACCACACCAAAACCAACCAATGAACGGTGAGAGTGAGAATGATGGTTTCCAAAGAGTTTTCGTTTACTAGTAGTGGTAGTAGTTACGATCAAAACAAAACAAAGCAGAAACAAAAAAGTGACGAGTCTACTATTGCAGTAGGTGAAACCTAAAACTGACGCCACTTCTCTCTCTATATTCGAACAGCAAATGCAAAAGAAATAACTAACATTAATAACAACAACAACAGCAACAACTCGCAAACGAGAATAGCGTACATAAATTATTACTATTGCTACTACTACTACTACGGTCTGTGCCTTTAAACTTGATTTGACTACTAAGAAAATAATAATGACGACATGAGACGGTCTGCTATTATTTACACATTTTGTAATTTCTGGAATGAATGAGCAACGAGTGAATGTGTCTTGGAAATGTACAAAGCGATCTTTAACTAATTACTAATTATTATCATTATTATTATTATTGTTTAATTAATTTCACCTTTAAATATGAAAACGACGATTTAAAATGCGCTCTCTAACAACAAACAACAACAACAACAAACAAACAATCAAAAATCAACTTCATTCATTCGTTCATTCCGGGTAAAATTAAGAGTGAGTTGAGGAGGTGTGCTACCTACTACAAGCAATTTCTATAATAGTTACCAACCGATGCAAAGTTTAATAATATTAATAACATACATTTGTTGTTCTTTTATACGAAATAATTATGTTGCAAAAAAGAAACAAAAACATTCCACACAAATTATGTATTGATACATGTGTATGCATATATACATACATTTATATACAGGGTGATTTCTGAATGTTCTGCGCATATATTTCGTATCGTTTCCTTCAACTTTTTCTTTTATTATTATTATTATTATTATGTACACTTCCGATAGCAATAGAATTCCTTCCCGTTTCTTCGTTTCGCACTTCCTGTTGCCAGTTGCCGTTTGATTGGTCGGCGGGGACGGAATGTGGGCGGATCGGGGGCGGGTTTTGGTAATTGTACGTTGTTTTAATAGCGAATCCGGCGTTAACGTTCAAAGCATTTGAAAACTACCTCAGATTAATGATAATATTTTTTTTGTTGTATTATTATTATTATTATTACATATATTATATATATAGTATACATAGAGCATATTTTTGCGTTCAACTCAGGGTTTTATTTTATTATTATTAGTAGATACGATTATTATATAAATACTAATTCTTATATTTATATACATATATATACTTTTTCTTTTGTTTCGTACGCGATATTTATGTGTTTGTTTTTTTTTTAATTCTTCGGAAGCATCAAATAGGCTATGATTATTGTATTTTTTTTTAATGCGACTTTGTTTTGTTTTTATATATGTTTTTCTCTGAATATTTGGTATGGAAAAGGGTACTTATTACTTAATAATGACTAATGTTTATTCGTATTTGTTTCTTCTTCCGTTCGATCCTGATATGTGCACACGCCCGGTTCGGTGATTTTTTTCTTTTTCTTTTCTGTTTTTTTGTTGGGGAAACGAACCGGGGCGAACAATTATATTAATTGTAATTACTATTACATATATTTATATATTGATATGTAATATATATATATAAATATATATTGACTTGTTGACAGGATAAGAGATGACGTAATATTTTTCAGCGGAACTAAAATATTATTGTGGTACTACTGGCAACAACAAAATAGTTACAAAACAAACAAAAAATAATATAATAAAAGGAAATATGTGCGCGTTTGATACACCATGTTGTAAATATATTTTTGTACAGGAGCGAGTGAATGCGTGAGAGAAAGAGAGAGAGAGAAACAAGATAAACTGTATTATTATTATTATTGACGAAGAATTAAATAAATTTATTCCCCGATGAAAGAAAATCGTCGCTCTTTTAATATACATTTCAAATCTTGCAGTTGGTAATGCTGCGATATTTACGATTTCAGCTCTTGCTGCCAACATAAGTTGTGCATCAATTCGTATTCAATTGCCAACCTAAGTGGTACCAACTTTAGTGTTTATAATTATTTTTTTTTGTAATTATTTATGAATTTATGCAAATTTGGTTTATTTGAAAATCGAAAAATTGGGTCCTGTTTACCAAATATCAATAGCTTATCGATTTCGGTGATGCGAATGAGGCTGATTGAAGATCAAATTTGAAATGCAATTATGCAGTTCGTTGTAAGCCCGATTACGGCTGCATTTATAAATAGTGGTTATGCGTATATTGAATTACACACGTGCGACGGCGGCGGTGGCGGTGTTGGTGACCGCTTTCGAAGCAACGGGAATTCGAAGTGACGCGCCGATTTTGCTTTTCCAATACTGCATCGTCGGATGGACCGAAAATGATGAGGGAAAAACGTAAAAGTTCCTTTCATTATTGGGGATGATCGGTGAAGGGATGTAGATGGGGTAGATCGTGGTTTTTGGGGGATTTTCGGTTGCGAGATGCACGCGTTCCGATTTGCTGTTGGCAGCAGTGGGTGTGAAGGTCAAACACGGAAGTGCAGAGAGAGGCTAGAAAAGATTTTTGGTTAACGTCAAAAAGGCGAGAGCAACATACGATTTTTGGGAAGGATTTAGTGAGAGAAAGATTTATATATATATATGTATGTGTATAATATATCTATATCTATATAAATATATATATAGTTAGCGGTAGAGGCGGTGAGGAAGAGACGGAGGAGTATTATTTATACAAATCAGATCTGTGATACAAGTATTTTTTACGGTGAACGCAAATCCGAAGAGAAGTTTATTAGTATCTAATACATAATACACACACACACATACACACATACAAAAGTGTGAAGGAAGAAAATAGTTTGCTGAAGACAACATCAAGCGAGAGAGAGAGACGAAAACCCATTTGAAATATATATATATAAACGATTTTATAGTTTATATATTCATAGATAGATAGAAACAAATAAACTACAATAATGTCTAACAAATTCGAAGCGTAAGTTTTAAACATTTTGTTGTTTTTCATCCAGTGCAATAATGTTTCATATTAATCTTGTTTGCAGCTTAAAACTCCACATGGAGAACAACTCAGACAGCGGCAGCGGCGAGGACGAGATAAACAACATTGTGATGGACCTGGGCCCAGTGGATTATCCACCGGGGGAGCACAGGTTGCAGCACGCTTATTGCCTGTGGTTCTCGCAGAGGCCGTCCATCAGTGCCCGGAATGCACACGTGCAAGGCACACTGGGTTACAGTCAGGCACTGCGATTGGTCGGTCAGGTGGGCACGGTGGAGCAGTGGTGGGCCCTGTACAGTCACATCAAACGGTTGCACGACCTGCCGCAGTACGCGGATCTGCACCTGTTCAAGAAGGGCATACAGCCGATGTGGGAGGATCCTGCCAATCAGAAGGGTGGCAAATGGGTGAGTCGAGTGAGAGTGACGACTGCTACAAACCAACAACCACAACCACCACCATATACAGTGGGAGATGGTTGGTTTGTTGATTGTTGTTATTATTCAACTTACAAACACATTTTGATGTTATTTATATCTGTCGATGCAGGTTATTAGGGTTAAGAAAGGGCAGGCGAATAGGGCATGGGAAAACCTGTGCATGGCAATGTTGGGGGAACAGTTCATGGTAAATAATAGCTGACCGACGGCGGCTCGCTCGCAATCCGTTTATTACTACTGATCATTGTTTTGTTTTTTTTTTTGTTCCTCTCTTCTGTTTCTCTGTGATGATGTTGTGATGCAGGCGGGTAATGAGATATGTGGTGTTGTTGTTTCTGTTCGGTTTCAAGAAGACCTGCTCAGTATTTGGAACCGAAACGCATCGGATCAAATGACAACACACCGTATCCGGGACGCCCTGAAGCGGCTACTTAACTTATCTGTCACCACAACCATGGAGTACAAAACACACAATGATAGCCTTAAGTAAGTACAAAGAAAACCAACAAACTAACTAACTAACAGTCAAAACAAATCGATTTACTATCTTACTTACTTAGTTTTTACCCTGTCCGTCCTTCCTTCCTTCCTTCCACTGTAATTATGTGTGTGTGTCTGTATAACAGCAATCAAACTTTGCTCTCTAGAAACAAGCTAATAACATCATCATCAACAACAACAACAACAACTTCTTCTACAACAACATCCACCTATGAGCTACAACTGCTACAACAACAGCAACCACAAAATTGATGATCTTGATGATGATGATGATAATAATAAACACGAGTGATGATGAGAATATATACTTATATATATATATTTACATTATTTTTTTGTTGTTGTTTTCGTCGGTTTGGCTCGATTCTGTTAATTTCTTTTCGAAGGAAACTAAAAAAAAAAATAAGTTACATGAGAATCAAACCGGACGTTAATAATAATAATAATATTTTGACTTTTACCAAGAAATAAACAAACAAATAAGTTTTAATCGATTATACTAATGACGACTTGACCTGCTCTCTCCTCTTCAGTTCTAACCACGCACCACCACCATCATCATCATCAACTCCACCACCATATTCACCATTCATAAAGCAACAGCAGCAGCATCATCATCATCAATCGCCGCATCATCATCATCAACAACGAACAGCAACAGCTACATCTATGGTTTCTGCTTCCCCAAGGTCCTGGAAGACTGTTCCGAATTCGCTCAAGAGTTGATCCCGGTTAAGCAAATCGATCATCATCGCATTGAACAGATAGAAAAAGAGAGCGAGAGAAATAGAGAGAGAGAGAGCGAAAGAGAATATTACTTTTTATCACCATGCCATTTTTTTCTTTGTTTTATATACATACACTTACGTCTGTTAATATATATATATATACATCAACAACAACCAAAACAATATGAGAGATGTAGAGAAAGAAAGAGAGAGAAATTAGAAGTATTAATATTATATTTATTACATACATAAAATTAGAACAAAGGAGAAACTCGATTAAGCAGACTGCATCATTCTGTATATACATATATAAATCTTCTTAACAAATCAATCGATCAATGCAACAAAGAATAATCATAGTAATAATAATCGTCGGTACGCGCTAAATATCGGATTTTTATAAAATATTTTTATTATTAATTAATAGTAAATAATAATAATAATAATACACAAGCCTTCATAAAAAATATTTAGTATCAACATATTAATAATATTATATATTCGATTGTAATATATAGTATAGTTTAGAAAATAAAAGGAATAGGTTTTGGTTGGTTGCTTAATGAACGTTGTCGATGTTGTAGTAGGCAACACAACACACACACAATTGACAGCAACGCATTGTAATAAAAATGTATCTCTATCTGCAATCACCGACCGATTTACATCAAACGCAATTCACGATTTGTCCCATGTTCCGTTTAACTTTTATATATATATATATTGAAAGAAATGATAACAAATTCAGTTTGGAAAATCGACTGGTTGCATGGGTGTTGCCTACATCGAACGTATTCAGTTTGTTCTTCTTCATCAAAAAAATAATATTAATAATAAGTCTGTTCAGCGGTGGATGGGTTGCAACCGGTGCAGTTGCGGCGGGATGTCCTCCTGCAACGGCGGCATCGGGTCAGGAAAGTAACTGCTTATCGAGAGAACCGTGAAGACGCCGGTCATGGTGATCAGACCGGCCGTCGCGGTCACGGTGAAGAGCTGCGGGTATTGGTATCTAGAGAAACAAACAAACAAATTACACGACGCGATTGTTGTTTATAGGAAGGATAGATGGTGCGCACCTAAAGTACCAAGCCGTTCCCAGCGAGAAGCTGACTGTGGCTATGAACAGGTTCCCCAGATCCCATTCCCGTTGCTGGTTGTTGTTGTTGTTATTATTATTATTAATGTTGGCGTTGAGCGTAGAGTCCTGAGCGTTTTCCCTCTGCTGGTAAACGAGACAGTGGACGACGCAGTTGTCGAATATGCCGTAACTCTGCAGAGTATCAGAATCCCTCTGCAACACCTGTCCGTTGAATATCAGACGCACCAGCTTATTCGAAGAGAGTTCATCTTCAAAGTGTCTCCTGAAATGCGCGAAGCAATTGGTAAATTATGTAATTATCTATCGTTGTTGTTGTTACCTCTTGAAATCGCCGAGCATTTCGCTCAAACGCCCATTGACGATCTTCAAATCATCGTTTATAAATTTTAATTTAATTGTAATTTCTTGTTGTTGTTGTTGCTGCTGCTGCTGCTGCTGAGGTGCAGATGGTTGTGGCTGTTGTTGTTGTTCCATTTGTGGAGCATCTCCAACTATTTCTTCAGACGCAGCAATCTCTTCAACGGGATTCAGTAGAGCAGACACCTCTCTGTTCCTTCGGAAAACACTGAGTTTTCGATGAAAGGCATATCCATCGTTTCCACAATCTCGTTTATATCTGCGTCCACTTCATCCTCATCGTCGTCATCATCATCATCATTGTCTTCCTCCACCGAGCTATCGCCGCGCTCTGGTGGTTCCTCAGCTGTTGTTGGTATCAATACATCCTCTGTGACTGCAGAAGGTGGTGCATTCCTCATCACCTCCCCAGGATCAGTCCCTGACAATACAACAATATGCACATTACACTCTCTCTCCATCTCTCTCTCAAGTTAATAACAAACCTTCAGAGATTGTGGCTGATTCCAAGTGATTGGACAGAGTGTGGCTGGACCTGATCCTGCCACTCCTGTCCAGCAGATACACCACCCTCATGTTCCATTGCTGCCTTATGTTTGTGGTAGCCCAAGCGATGGTAACTATAGTAAATTAAACAACAATTGAGAATCGAGTTGCAAATGGCAGTGAAAGAGAGAAAGAGATAAACCCTTACCAACTAAAATCAGCGATATGGCTATGAAGAAGTGCAGCACTTCATCCCCTATTCCGTCGATCAGCCCCATATCGATGCTCTCTTCAACTAATTATGCCTTCAACTAATTCCTTACGTACACATAACAGTGCGCTTCGACGCGATAACAACTGTAGAAATTCGCAAACAGCACTTCTCGTTTTATGCAACCTGATTAAACCTCGGTGCCAATAACATAATAACACACTTTGACGTTTTGTTGACGTCTCTACGTCAAAGGATGTCGTACACTTTGAGACAGTTGTTGGTATACTCATATAGTTATAGTTGATAGTAGTAGTAATAATAGTATTGGTAATGCTTCTGCTGCGACCTTTTTGCTTGCAAAATCATGAACCACCAACCAACAGCCACCCAGGGTGTCTTCTCGGTCTTCTCCTGTCTCCTCTCAATATGGATATGAATGTTTGTGTGTGTAAAATCCTATACGCACACGCGTGCCTCACGTATGCATCCCAAAATGCACAGGTAACATTTTGCAATTAAACGAACGCAAATTTGGTTGCCTACACTCAACATTCACGTTTAATTAAAATTGTTAATATGCAAAATAGATTCAATAGATTTAGTTAATTTGTTGGGAAATCACGTCTAATCCTAAATACGAATTAATCTTGTTTGTATTCTGCTTCAGCGCGTTGCAAATACAACGAAATGAGGCATATTTATAATAATCAAAGATGTTCTACGAAAATGTACTTTTAAACTATTCTAAAATGTCAGGCGGATTTGAATCGATTTGCGCCAATTCGTCGAACGCACGGCGACACGTGATTGGGGGTGCGCCCCCAAAAAAAAAGAAAAAAAAGATGAATGAGAGTCACGTGAGGCTCCCAAAGGGCGGTAGAAAGAAATGTCAGACTTTAGTATGGGTGGGAGGGGAGACTAAATTGCCCCTAATATCATCATCACCTTTCAATCGCAATTTTAGGCGTCCACAACAACCTAAAGTGGGCGTTACCGGTAGGCGTCTTAGCAACGTTTAGGAAACGCCTGTAGCAACCTCGAGGCGTCCATAACAACCTGAACGTTTTTATTGAGAGCGTCTGTAGCAACGTTTGAAAATGATCAAAAGATGTTTAGTCTAATAGTGTGGAGGAGAAGGATGACTACGGTGGCGACGGGGTTATCTCTGCATAGGAGACGACCCCGTTCCGGACAAATTGAATTACGAGAGTGAGAGAACGCATTCCATTCTCTTATCTCCAATTGATTTATATATAAATGCCGCAAACATCGAAAATCGAATGCAATTAACTTCTCATCCAACTTCGACCCACCCATGAATTAAGTCCAGATGACACACGGTGTTTTTAGGAGGGGTTGGAGAGAAAATTAGGGGATTGCCGCGGCTGATTTATGGCAAACGGAGGCGGCCGTGCCCATCCCCATAACAAAAAAAAAAAAGTTTACCCCCAATTCCCTCCTTCTTCAGGTATACATGTTTCCGGTTCGCAAATGAACACGTACATCCAATTTCGTTTACATAACATTTTGAAAAGATATGGGAAATCGTGTTTTCGTGTGATAGTTATTGTTACTCATCGTTTCTTCTTTTTCTTCTACGGGTGGTTTCGACGGGAAGTCTCCGACGTTTCCTTTGCGTGATTGTCATCCATCAATGATGTTTTGATGTTTCAATTCAAATCCTCCATTTCCATTGCGCACCATTATCATAAAAGCGCAGGCTTCAATTTAAACTTGCAGATTTTCAACGGAATTCCAATCTCGATGTAACAACAATCGTTACGTAATTGTTCCATAATAATAATCGAGGAATCCGCGGAATGCGGTTCAACGGATGAGCGCAACTAGAGACAAACGAATAACGTACAAACAAATAAACAATAATAACTTCCCATCGAATTAACTAATTACCTAACAACAACAATAACAACAACAAAAATGATGCATAAAACATGAGAAAACAACAAAACAAACAAAAGATAATCTTATTTCAGTTTCGTGTTTGAAACAATTAGTATCATCATCATCATCATCGTTTTGTTTTCAATAGATGGCTTCTGTTTCGTCGTTGCTCGTTTGTCACATCATTCCTTAAACGGCGCAGGTGGCTGCTGCTGTTGGTCAACAATCGCATCTTTTCTCGATCTTCGCACGAAGCGTCGTTATTAAGTGCACGTTTGACCTCTTAGCGTTTATCTCTGTTTCTC
>NW_017099944.1:0-993 GCF_001412225.1 Nicrophorus vespilloides | reverse complement strand
GTGGCCTTCCCTTTCGTCCCGACCCTTCCCGACCGTGTTCAGTGGCTCGAAGCATTACCACTTGCTTGCACACATCCTGTGAGAAGAAAACGATGCCTTCTCCTCCTCCTCCTCCTCCACCTTCAACATTCTTCGAACAATCGCCTCATTACCTCATTGAAAACCTCCCTCTTCCTCTCCTAACAACAACTCTCTCTCTCACTCTCCTTTTTATATCTCTTTTGACCCTTTGTCTGCATAAAGGGCCGGAAGTACAAGTCGCCTTTTCCCACCGAAGCAAATTATGTTAATTTCATTTCGAACGCACCACCGGAGATGAAACAACAACAACAACAACTAATTTCGCTTTAGTTTGTCAAGACTTTTCCAGACCTCGACAATCCTCCTCTCTCTCTCTCACACTCTTTCCATCCATCAGATTGAATAATGAAAGGCGAACTATATACATATATATATATTTGCATCATCATACATGTGTCTGCTTCGTTTTTCTTTTGTTTTTGTTTTGCCGTCGCTGCTATTTCTCTCGGCTCTCTTTGATTATCTCTCCGTCTCTGACATCATCGGACCGAAATAACAACAACACTCGTTCGTTTTCATTTATATTTGTAGTCACAGAAGGCGGCGGTGGCGGCGAGCGGGCGGCCTTTTTGCATTTCAAAATATAAATAAATACGTTTCCGTCCCTCCGTTCTTTGTCTGTCGATAGACGACGGCGATGATGATGATGATAATAACCTTTTACCGTTCTAAAATTACCCACTTACTTCACATTTCATCCAGCTCGAAACGGATCGATGGTTTTAATAGTTTCGAGTTCTATTTGCGATCATTCCGTTCCGTTCTTCAATTTTTATCTCCGCAATCGAAACATCATCAACGCAAATTACAGCCAAACGGATTAAACCACAGTAATATATCGATACTTGCTGGATTCCCCAAACATTCAGCTTTCTTATGCATCTTTTGGATTCATTCTATGTATTATAGTTT
>NW_017099943.1:2194-107205 GCF_001412225.1 Nicrophorus vespilloides | reverse complement strand
ATCCAGCAAGTATAGATGCATTCCTGTGCTCTTATCCATATTGCTATAATACGCGTTCCTTTTATGAAATGAAAGGGGTTGGGGAGGCGCCAAATGATTGACGCCAAATGAATGACTATTGAGGGAGGCGTAGTAACATCAAGTTTGGATACCACTGTATTATACAATACACGATCTAATTCATTCGCTTTGTTTCAGGCTGCTGTTGCAAATGGAAAATTTCGTTTCCATAAAATGATTTATCTATGGAGATTGAAAATTAATAAGGACGGAACGGGAATCGAAGTTTCCGGATAAACGAAAAACATTGTTCGCTTCACACTCTCTCTCTCGCTATAGGCTTGTATGAGTGCATATTCGTATAGGGATTTGTTGTGTATTTGTGTTTGCGTTTGGCACACAGATTAATTCTTTTCGGCGAGCGACCGGGAAAGCTTTTAAAAACTTTTTTAAAAGCACAATTCATCGCGCTCAAGTCTTTAAATGCGTTTAAAAAATAATTTAGTTACAAAAAAAAATATTTAGCCAATCAAAAAGTACCATTTTCCAGGGTAGATTGATTGATCGGATAGAAAATACGTGGAAGAGTATTGAATCAATATTTGAAGTTTTCAAACTTTAACATTTTTTTTTTGTTATATTAATATAATATTTATATTATTATTTTTTAATGCATTAAAGGAAAATAAACATACTAGATTTTTATAAATTCTTTATGAATAAAATATGCAGTGCATTCTGGTAAACAAGTTCAGATCATAAAAATGGTAAAAAAGGAGCGTAGATTTTCTTTTAAGAGTAAAGGTTTACGTTCATATTAGCAATTAGTTTTTTGCTCTATAATAAATTATTTAATCATTTTAAATGCAGATTCCTTTTCAAAAATAATAATAGCGTTCCGGCCTTTCCTTTTAACGCTTTTCTTTCACTTCTTCGTAAAGACTTTTCTAATTTCGTCCTTATTTGCTTCGCTCCTTGCTGAATTCTATGTGGATAAATTGCAAATTACATGAATTACCCGAGCGCGGAGTGTGATCCTTTTGAATAATGCCGGATTATTAATTATGGGACGAGTAGTGTATCGATAATAAAGGACGAATTACACGGTCAGGAGTCAAAGGAGTCAAAAATATATCTAAGACTGATTAAAAAGCAAATCTATGTGTAGTTTGAATATGGTGCGAGGAAGTGGGAGAGATGATGATGGATTGATGTGAGTGAGAAAGGGATGGAGTGATTTGGGGGGATGAAAAATAAAGGAGACATCAAAGCGTCAACAGGCGCACCAGTGTGTTCGCAGAGCGAAACGACAATCACGGGCAACAATCGTCCCCCAATTTATACCCCATTGTTGTCTTTTTTCCTCAATCGATATCCATTCTTATACGTTCTCTCCTTGTTTGTTGCTGTTACCCTTCATCCCTCCTCTCTCACTCCCATTCTCTGTGTATTTATCTGTCCCTCTTTGCCGAGTTTCATTTGTTAGTGTTTCGACATTCACAGCCATCCAAACAATGAGTCGACAAAGGCCGAGGCACGAAATTGCACCAAAAGTCGGCTGGATCAATTTCGTTTGAAGGTTCGAAGAGTGTGTCTATTGTTTTCTGTCACTGTGTGAGTCAATGCGAGGAAACGCTAAAAAAAAGACAAGAAGAGAAAAAGAATTAACAATTGTTTGCCAATTATTTACCAAATTTTTAAACCGAGCATCAAACATTTGGTGGATTCGCCGGGTTTATAAAGTTTTCTTAAATTTAAATAATAAAAGATGCTATAGATCGCTACAAATTATATTTTTTAAAGTAATTTTGACAGCTTATTACAGGAAAATGGTAATGCCAGTACAATCATTGAAAAAGCCATATTTTTTTCTTTGATTTGTAGTTTAGATGATCTAGCTTACTTAATAGTAATTATATAAGAACCGAAGATGATAAAATCGACACATTATGTAATTCTGGTACGTAAAATAATTGAAGTAAAATTTTTATTCACTACATAAAAGAAGTCATTGAAATAAATAACTAATTGTTAATAATATTAAACTAATTTATGAATGATGCACATAAACTTGTTTTATTACTTTCAAACATTCGCACAACTTATTTTTAACATGTATTTTTCTAAAATTATTCTAAATACTTGATACAAAGAACCACAAGCATCATCCTTCTTTTCTTTCCAAATACTTGTAAAACTTACTTGCCAAGTACATATCAAACACCAGACATTACAAATAACAACAAACTAATGATAAATATTGCATTCATTTTGATTTTGCTACATGATACGTAAAAATCATATATATTTTTGTTATTTTTTCTATTCAATTAAACATTTTAAACAATTAATTTCAAATTATTAAAAAATAAAAAATCGACACATTATGTAATTCTGGTACATAAAATAATTGAAGTAAATTTTTTATTCACTACATAAAAGAAGTCATTGAAATAAATAACTAATTGTTAATAATATTAAACTAATTTATGAATGATGCACATAAACTTGTTTTATTACTTTCAACGAAAATAATGCATATTTCATTATAAACTTGTCGTTAAAATAATTGAAAAAATAAATTAATTTTTAAGGTGTCAGACGAGATGAGATTTCGGTATAATATATAGTAGGCTTGATGGCGCCAAACAAAGGAGTCCCATAAATAAAACTGATCTCCGCCCTTTCAGTATTTGGCATTCATGTCCGTTATTTCCTGCGAATTTCCTCTCTCTTTTTTTTCCTGTTGCTGTTTTGTTTTTATTTCGTTTTTGTCGGAACGCACGCATCAAAACTCTATTAAGTCTTTCCCTGTTATAACTCCCACCCCATCCCATCCCATCTATACTCTATATACACATATTTTTTTACGTGCAGCAGGGCTGATGTTTAGTGGTAGGTATTTAAAGCGAGCGGCAGCAGGAATTTTCTGGCCTCCTGCAGGATTCCAGTGCGCCGCATCTATTAGGCAGCAGGCAGTAAATACAGTTAGGGGTTGGAAAATCGGAAAATGCGCGACGGAAACCACTGCGCCCCTTTCAAAAAAATAAAAATATATATGTAGCGATTTTTGTGCAGGGCGAAATATGCGTTTGCATTCTGTTATTGCCTCTCTCTTTTTTTTTTGGGTCTGCAGTGTTTCTTTGCAGCATCAATCGATGGAATAGAAATTGCTCTGGGGGGAAGGAAGGTTTAATTAATTGATGGAAGAGCTATTTGGAGGAAGCGCGGTCTTGATCAATAACCGATGATTGAACCCACTTAGTGATAGGTCAGCTTACGGTCCAACATTCACCTCTTCTAATTATCACTTAGTTTCCGCTTTCATCGATCTTCGAGGCTCTTTGCTTCGTTTCTCCTTTCTCTAATTGATCTAAAGATGAAAAATAAAGAAAACAGCAACATTCATTCACATTTACTTCTCACCTTTACTTAACAATTTTCCATTTTCTGTGATCAAATACGTCTTTTATTTCTACCAAACGTTCATAAAACTTTCAGCAAAATAACAATATTCAATTAGACATTTTAAAGAATTAATTTCAAATATTTGCTTATTTTTTTCCAAATACTTCTTACAGGATTCCTGTAAACTCATTTTCTTATTACTTTTTCAATATACTTACTTGCCAAGTATATATCAAACATCATATATTCTTAATACTTTAGTTTTTTTGTGATGAAGTACTTTTTTATTTCTACCAAATTATTCATAAAACTTTTATCAAAATTACTGTATTCTTAAATTTTTCTAAATACTTATTACAAGCAAATTTCCCAATGAACCACAAGCAATATCCTTCTTTTTTTTTTCCAAATACTTGAAAAAACTTACTTGCCAAGTACATCTCAAGCATCACACATCATATATAACAACAAACCAATGATTTCTACTTAATAACTTTAGGTGTTTTGTGATGAAGTACTTTTTTTATTTCTATCAAATTTGTCATAAAACTTTTAGCAAAATCGCTGTATTCTTAAATTTTTCTAAATACTTGTTACAAGCAAATTTCCCAATGAACCACAAGCATTATCCTTTTTTTTCCAAATACTTGTAAAATTACTTTCCAAGTACATATCAAGCATCACACATCATATATAACAACAAACCAATGGTTTCTACTTAATAACTTTAGGTGTTTTGTGATGAAGTACTTTTTTTATTTCTACCAAATTTTTCATAAAACTTTTAGCAAAATCACTGATATTTAAAACAACTAATTTCAAATATTTGCACAACTTATTTTTAACATGTATTTTTCTTATTTTTTTTTCTAAATACTTGCTACAATGAACCACAAGCATTATCGTTCTTTTTTTACAAATACTTGTAAAACTTACTTGCCAAGTACATATCAAGTAACAGGCATTACAAATAACAACAAATTAATGATCAATATCGCATTCCTTTTGATTTTGCTACATGATACGTAAAAATCATATATATTTTTGTTATTTTTTTAAATATTTGCTTATTTTTTTCCAAATACTTCTTAGCAGAAATTTTATATCTTCTTACAGGATTCCTGTAATCTCTTTTTCTTATTTGTTTTCAAATACTTGTAAAACTTACTTGCCAAGTACATATCAAGTACCAGACATTACAAATAACAACAAACTAATGATTAATATAGCATTCATTTTGATTTTGCTACATGATACGTAAAAATCATATATATTTTTTGTTATTTTTGGTATGAAGCCGACTTTGATCTGAGTGTTCTTCCGACATATGAATTAGTTTCCATTTCGTGTTTTGTGCACGACCGAAACATACAGGATAAAATACCGAACAACAACAAACAAACAAACATCAACGAGCAAAAAAAAAACACAGTAGATAGGGGTTTGAGGGTAAAACGCGAGTCCAAAGCGAACGTAAAATGAATTTGAATCCGAAAATAAAAAAAAAAAAAGGTACAAAAATATATATATAAAAACGACGAAGTTTAATTACAGCAAACACACAAAGTATACTATTTTATTTTGTTGTTTGCATCTAAATACAAACAATTTTTGTGTGGGTTGATTCCGTATTGAGTTTCATTTCCGTTTCCACTGTGTACGTGTTTGCATATAGATTTATAATTTTTTTTATCCCCAGTTTTGTCGGCGTATATTTTCTATTTAAATTGTTCATTTCGCTTCCCGATCCTCCGTTATCATCATCAATATTACTTTGCAATTCATCCATTTGTTGTTATTATTTATTTTTTAAATTTAGTTTCATCCAGTTTCTTCCTATCATAAAAAAAAAATGTTTAATAGTTGATAAATAACAATTAATCTAGAAACTAGCCAATTAGTGAATGATAGATTATCAAATCCGAAAATTGTAAATAAACTAAACAAAACTGAATAAAAGTAAAAATTATTGATTGTAATTATTTCACTTAAAATTAGATTTTCTTGATAAAAAGAAAATCACACTTTTACTGTATTTATTTTAGTAACTAAGTCTTTATATATTATACGTATGTAATAATTATGTACGTGTACGCTGATAAGGGTTGTCTCTTTGAATGGACAACTTTCCAACTATATGGTGACATCAAAAGTAGAATTAAACAGAATCGTTTGCTATTCATCATCTTTGAGCACGGCTCAATAGAACTCATCTCGTCCCATTCAGTGTACAATTTTGTCCGATAAGCTTTGAAGAGACTTCCCGTCCTATAAAGCTAATGATTACATCTTTCCTCCCTCCTCTCTCCATCCATCTCCTATTTTTTTTCCCTCCGCTCTGCTCCCCTTTTCCTTCTTATTTACTCTTTTCCTCCGTACCTTCCTCCTTGATGTAATAATAAATAACCGCCGGAATTAGAAATACCGTATTTTTATCTTTTTCCCTCTGATCCGCTTCAAATAACAAAATAATAAGCAGCAAACAGTTCAAAAAAGTAACAAATATCTTAAAAAACATCAAAATATTTACTAGTTTAATTAAATTGTTTGAATTGCAAAAAATCAATCAAAAAGTGAAATAAATATATGAATTTTTTCAATTTTTAACAATTTTAATAAATTAACTTTCAAGTAAATTGAAAAGGAATTCCACAAAGTAAAATAAATGTAAATAATTTTCAAAAACTACAAAACTTTGATTATTTTATTTATTATAATTACAGGAATTTATATTTGTTAATAAATCAACATTTTAACAATTTTAATTAATTAATAACCGTTTTTGAAAATTTTTGAAATTTATTGAAATTATTTACAAATTTGATTAAATTGTTTGAATTTCAATGATTTTAACTTAAAAAGTAAATCAAAAAGTTAAAAAAAGTTAAATAAGTATATGAATTTTTTTTAATTTTTAACAATTTTAATAAATTAACTATCAAATAAATTGAAACAAAGTAAAATAGAGTTTTTGTTGATGAAAATAATTTTCAAAAACTGCAAAATTTTGATTATTTTATTTATTATTACAGGAATTTTTGGTAATTTCCAACAATTTCAATTAATTAATGTAAGTTAAAAAATAATCAAAATATTAAAAATTGTATGAAGTTTTAAATGCAAAAAATAAACATTTTAACAATTTTAATTAATTAATTAACGATTTTGAAAATTTTAGAAATTTAAATGAAATTATTTACAAATTTAATTGAAAATTCTTTGAATTTCACTATTTAAGTTGAAAAGTTGTTTGAATGCTGAAAATATCTGTAAATATTTTTCTAAAAGTACAAAATTTGAACAATATTTTTTGATATGTGATAATTACAGTTGCAATTTTATTAATTTTTAACAAGTTAAAAGAGAAACAAAATAATAAAAATTTAGAGTTTTCAATGTAAAAAATACCTTATTTAAATTGTGATATTTTTTTTATCAAGAAAATCAAATTTCAATTAAATTATTTACGTTTTTGAAAAGTTTAGAAATTTGTTGAAATTATTTACAAATTTGATTAAATTGTTTAAATTTCACTATTTAAGTTAAAAAGACGTTTGAATGCTGAAAATAATTTGTAAATCTGTAAATAATTTTCTATTTAAGTTAAAAAGACGTTTGAATGCTGAAAATAATCTGTAAATAATTTTCTAAAAGTACAAAATTTGAAGTATTTTTTTATATGTGATAATTACAGTTAGAAACAAAATGTTAAAAATTTACAGTTTTCAATGCAAAAAATACCATAATTGAAAATCAAAAAGTTAAAAATTTTTAATTAAATTATTTCTATTTAATAATTGCATCAATTCTTGGAAATATAAAAATAAATATGCGGAAAACACCAAAAAATTAATTAAATTTTAATTAATGAATGAAATAAAGTAAAATATTAATATAAGTTAATAAGGGAATATAAAAATGTTACATTTAAAAAAAAATTGGATGAGAAGGATTTCGATGCTGAAATTAAGGAATATATATATAAAAAAAAAAGCAGATGCGAAATAACTATGCGGCATGAAAGTAAACGAAGCCCTGATATTGTAATTTATCTAATGCACACACAAAAGTTGAACAAAAATGGAGGCAAATACGTACATTCCTCATATTATATGTAGAAGCTTTGTGGCCATACCGAATCCATTTTAAAAAGGGCGGCTAAAAAGTTGTGTCTGTATATACACACACACACACATATATTTTTTATGCTAACCATTGAATCGCGAGAGGATTCTCTTTCTACCTTTATTTACTTCGTTTTTATTCTTTCTCTCTCGCACACAAACACCCCTATTTTTATTTTTTTTTCGCGTAGCACTGGAGAGCGCTACATTTTTTGGCAGTTTGCAAACAAAAAAAAGGGTTGTTTTTATTTTAAATTTTAGGGGCGCGTGGGTGGCGCTCAAAAAGCTACAAACCTCACCTCCCTACACACATATATATATGTTTTTTTGTTATTTTGATTCATCCCTGAAAGGTTTATTACACAAATTGCACCGATTTTGTCATCAAACTTATACGCATCTGCCATTAACAATAATAATGTTTTCAACGATCGTACTTTTGGCAGATGTTGCGCCGAAGAAGTCCTCCAGACCGAAAGAGACTGCATTTAATAATAATGCCGGAGATGAAAAGATGAGGTAAACGAAGCGCACACAGTTTCCGACTGGCTTTTTTCCTTCATGATTTTACGTTTATTCCGGTTAAGCGAACACGTAAAAATTATTTTCTTTCATTTTTCCTTTCTTCTTCATTGTTACCGTTGCTGCAGCGGCCATGGGAAACAAAACTTCGAAATTCTGGATTATGGTCATTTTTTCCGGTAGTTTTAACAGGAGAAGGAGGCACACGGCGCCCGTCCGGATTCTTTCCGTCTCGTAGATCCAAACCATTAGTTAATTAAATTAGAGGTGGTCACCCTTTTCGCCCTTCTAGAGTTTTTGAAAAATTGCTGAAAATGAAAGAAACGTACAGATAAGCATCGACGGCGACACAAGGCACAAAGCGCAGAAGAAATTAACTAATTTCTTTATGCCAATTTCACACAAATTTTAACCATTTTTCATGCACAACGATTTCAAATGGAACAGAAAATTGTAATACAATAGTTTAGAATTATTTCATGTTCAAGAAAAAAAAAATGAAAGGTTTAATATTAGTTTTTTCATGAAAAATAATAAGAAAAATTGATTATATTGATTTATACAATTGTTACTATAGATACAAACCCATAGTTTTTTTTTTATGAAAATTGTTATGGAAACGTTAATTAACTCCTCAAAACACAATTCCATAGATGTTGCGATTTTCTAACAAAATTTGATGGGAAAACATGTAACAGTTAAATTGGAACGAAAATTACGTACATAAATAGTTCATAAAGAAATCCTCGAAACACTCGAAACGTGTAGATGATAATCCTCAACGTCCGGACAACAATGCAGCTGGAAGCTCGGACCGACTGCCCTTTTCCTTCCCCATTTCGGATACTCTCAAAGGTGTAAACTATAATTGCCGTTCACCCAAAACGACTTTTCAATGGTCATAAGTAAGCGGTTTTTCACTCGGAACTTCCGGTCGAAACCCCGTTGATTTATACACGCATCCGCATTACATAATAGAAAAATAAAACTTACACAGCAAAGGAGAAAGCAAACAGAATAATTATAATCCTTAAAGGTTCGTTGCTATTCAATAAATATATATACAAATTTAAATATACATTTATTCTAAAGGAATTGAGAATATTAGATAACATCAACCTGTTAAGAATTCATTATAAATTACTGACCTTAATATTAATAGGGCGAATACAAATTTGTAATTAAGTAAAATAAATATTTCATTAATTCATTTAAGAGAAAAGTAAAATTTCTTATAATATATACATACAATTTCGATTTTATATAAATTAAAGTTAGTTTTTAAATGATTTTGAAGTGGAAAATTGTGTTGTTAACTGATTATAATGAAAGTGGTTTTATTGGATGAATTGAGGAACAGTTTAAAACTGTATTTATTTATATAAAGCGACGGGTAATAATTTAGTGAGTAGCTTGAGATTCCCATTTGGTTTTAAATATTTAAGGAACCTTTTGATAAATAGGGCCCACTTTTCAAATCGGGTTTTCTGGCGACCGCTCTTCGTGCACGCACACTCACTCACATAATAATGTAATACTTCAGCAGTGCTTAACTCGTAATTCCTCTAATCCGTGCGAGCACTCTTATGGCACCTTAAGTGCCCTTGAATTATTACTACGGTCTCGCCCTTATAAAAGCGAACCTTCTTTACAAGAAATGCTCGAGAGCGCGTACACTATACTATGTGTGTCAACATTTACCAAGGATTATCGAAGGAGCGTGAAATGCGTGAGGATTTATATTTCTGTTGTTGTTGAGGGTCCAGAGATGGTAATGAGATGCGGGAGATTCGATTCGATTTGATATCTCGGAGATAAGTCGGATCCAATATTGAGGATCCTCAGAGAAGATGCGGATAGCGACGGCGGAGGAGTAGAAGAAGGTGAGTGACTGAGTGATCCTTTGTCCGAGCGTCCAGTAATATCGTTGTCTTTTGTTATTGGATCATGAATTGGGTTTCAACGCGCTGGTAAAAGCTCCGGAAAGCTCTATTAGCAGTCTTTCTTCCCTAACCCGGGAGCTTAGAGGAGCTTTGCGCTGTCATGGCCGTTCTCGCTAAAGGTTTTTACATTGAAATGTGCTTATTCTCTTTGTGATCCACTCCTTCTATATACTACATACATTTATATATATATATATATATACTCTACATACAGTAGCAATGTACATCACTTTCTGCACGAAGGACATGTGTATTATTATACATAAATACATATTTTTGTTATGCCGCCCCCGCATCCCACGAATCATCGCTCAATGCTTTAATTATGTATTCGCCTCGTGTAATTCCAGCTCAGCTGCGATTCTTCGGGGAAATTACAAGTTTAGATTATATCTCGGACTCGATTTGAATACCGAAACACGGGGTATCGGGGGGATTCGCGTTTTAACACTTCGCCAATTCGATATTTAGACAGACTTATTTTACGCACCGCTAATTGCTGAAGAGTCGAGTCTAATCGTTAGGGACATCCCGCACCTAAAATACATGCGAATTTCCTTCATCAACCTCAATGAACAAAGACAGAATATATCAAATTTACTAATTTATTATAAAATATATAAATATACGTACAAATTTTGTTTAATTTTTTCTTCAAAATTTATTAAAATTTTATAAATGTGTTATGAAAAATTATACAAATCCTTTTATTGAGTTCTATAATAAAAATGTTATATTGTTTCCTCATTGTTATGGACAACACTTAGTATTTTGTTATAGAAATGTTAATTATCTCCTGAAAACCAAATTGGAAGGAAAAATTTAATATTAGTTTTTGCTATATTGTTTGATATATTTATTCAGTTTTAACAATTTTTCATGAAAAATGTTATATTGATTTATACAATTGTTACTATAAATACAAAACCTTAGTTTTTTTTTATGAAAGTTGTTATGGAAATGTTAAGTAACTCCTGAAAACATAATTCCATAGATGTTGCGACTTTCTAACAAAATTTGATGGGAAACCATGTAACAGTTGAATTCAAACGAAAATTACGTACATAAATATATATAATTGTTTCATTGAAAAATTGAAAATTTTGATTCATTTTTTCTTCAAAATTTATCATAATTTTATAAATGTGTTATGAAAAATTATACAAATCCTTTTATTGAGTTCTACAATAAAAATGTTATATTGTTTCCTCATTGTTATGGACAACCCTTTTGAAATGTACACACTTAGTATTTTGTTATAGAAATGTTAACTATCTCCTGAAAACCAAATTGGAAGGAAAAATTTAATATTAGTTTTTGCTATATTATTTGATATATTTATTCAGTTTTAACAATTTTTCATGAAAAATGTTATATTGATTTATACAATTGTTACTATAGATACAAAACCTTAGTTTTTTTTTATGAAAGTTGTTATGGAAATGTTAAGTAACTCCTGAAAACATAATTCCATAGATATTGCGACTTTCTAACAAAATTTGATGGGAAACCATGTAACAGTTGAATTCAAACGAAAATTACGTACATAAATATATATAATTATTTCATTGAAAAATTGAAAATTTTGTTTCATTTTTTCTTCAAAATTTATCAAAATTACGTACATAAATTTATATATAAATACCTACAAATTTTGATTCATTTTTTCTTCAAAATTTATCAAAATTGTAAAATTTTATCAATGTGTTATGTGTACACACTTAGTATTTTGTTATAGAAATGTTAACTGAAAACCAAATTGTAGGGAAAGCAAGTAACAGTTAAATTCAAACATAAATTACGTACAGAAATAATTCTTAAAGAAATCTAGAAACACTCCAGAAACCTATAGATTTATTAGTATAATTATCATTTAAAAGAAAATCTATTTTTCTATAAAATTACTGTTATTACTATTGTTATTATTGAATAATAGGAAATTACTTGAATCGTTTTTAATTGTTTCCACAAAAAAAGCGAGCAAAAATTAATTAAAATTTGCACATAATTGCAGTTTCCACAAATTGTTCACGTATTTACTAAATAGAATAATAAAATAATAATAAAATTCATTATCGAACCTAATTACGTAATATCCGTTACTGTTGCCGATCGTGATGCAGACAGAGTCAGTTTGAAGTATCGATGGGAGAGAGAGTGAAAAATAGATTGAAAACGTATAATTGAGTTGGAAAACCAAAATTCCGCCGAAATTAATTAATTAAAAACGCGAACGTTGTTTCAACATGATTATTACGTTTGTTTTCAATCGCAAAGAATAATTAATCCGTACCGTTCGTTTGTTTTCACGTGATTCCGTATAGATTTCTGTGTTTTGTGCTTTATTGATAGCAATATTTTGTGCGCAAATTTATTAATTAAAGTATTAATTAATCAATTAATAATTGATCTGTTAGAAGATTCATAGATTAAATATTTTCAAGCAAAATTTGTTATATATTTATTAGAGTTAATGATTACTTTAACTCTGATGAAGATGTAAAAGAAATTGTTAAGAATGTTGCTAATTATATAAATTTGAATGCTGCTACGTTTCTTTTTATTGCTTTTTTTTGGTCTAGATGCGTTTGGGAAACGTTTGAATGTTGTGTGTTGGTTGGGAGTCTAGAGGTGCGTACTTAAGGCCCTTTCTGCGACCACAAAGAGCGACAATGGCAGTGTTTTGCTAACTAACGATCTCTTATCCACGCATGGCTTAATAACAAACCGTCCATTGTGATGGGCTTACGAGATTAGGGGTGAAGAAGGCTGTTTGTGTCGGCACCATTTACAGGACCATTGTGCAAATCTGCGTTTTACACGTTCTCCTTTACGCACTTTCCCTGGAACCCACGAACACACCTCACCTCCTTCCTCGTAACATCTTCGAGCTCCTGCATGAATGTACTTATGTATAGCTCGACAGTTGTGTGTGTTACTTGTAACACTCGGACCGACGAAATTCTCGGCAAAAAAGAAACACCATTGATAACATCGGTTTCTCACAATTTGCACGTTTTTTCAGAATTACTCCACAAAAGGCGACGAAGAAACACCACGCTCTAAAGAGATTCCTCACAAAGGCGATGCAACGCTAAAAAGGTATTATGTGGGCACTGTCCAAACACTTAGACAAGACAATTAACAAACTCATTTATCCTTCTCACTGATCTATCTTAAACAAATCTATTACATAACATAGAAATACTTTTTCAAACCTAAATATTTAATCAATTTATCCATAATCTTCATATTTTTATGACTTATTTGTATTTAAAACATAATATAATTCATATTATATAAAAAATAACAATAAATAAATTAAAACTATATATATTTATTTAGGTTCTTAAATGTAGATGAATCTGGGGATTTATTGATATGTACTTTTTTTTCTTGTGATAAATTGTGATTTTAGATGGGGTGACATTTATGGACTCTCACAAGAATAGATTAGTACATCTAAAACCAATTTTCTTCTCTCTTTTCCTCTCTCTTCTTGTATGTTAAGCCCTTATGCATGGGGCATTGTCGGATCCCCCTTTTTATTCGAGCTCGGGGACACCCTACACTCCGCCAGATTTGTATAAAGACTAAACACATCTCTCGTCCTCCCCTGTACGTAAACAAAAATTAAAAATGTAATTCTACGTCCAAAACAAGAATCATCTAATTATACGTTTGTATTCATATAGAAAATAAAAAATTAAAAAATATAGAAGATTCCACAATATTTTAAATTGATTTATTTGTATTTAAATGTAACAATAAACTTTCAATTAAATTAAATTAGTTTTAAATAAAATTAGTTTTTTTTTCTACAAAATAATTTATGTAATTTACTTTGATTCATTTCTGACTGCAATTATAAAAATATCTAATTTGTTTTAATTGGAAAACTTTGTATATATTTTGGACAATAATTTTTCCATTTTTATGAATTATAAAAAGTTAAGGGTTTCGGTTACATTAATGAAATCATTTTCAAAAAAATAACTTCTAGATGAGATAAAAATCACATTTTATATTGACCAAAATTTGTACCAATATGCCGAAGTTTTTATTTTTATAAAAAATTATTACTTTATTTGTTATTGTAATAATGGAAACATAAATTATCTTTTATAACGTTGTTATGAAGAGTCAGGAATAATAAAAGTAGTCGATGTGATTGAATGTTAACACAAAAATACTATTTCTTAATACAAATTAAACAGGAAGTAGTAACAACGTTTAAAAGCAATACGAATAAGGAATAAAACATAAACAAATTATACTTACTTTACGTCATAAGTATATTATGCAATGCAAATAAGTAACAAAATATATAATAAACAGAGCAAAACTACAATATTTAATTCGTGTATTTTCTATACATGTTTCAATTTTGACTCATTTCCAAAAAGTGTAAAGTTTTAAGACAACAAGAACAAATGCAATTAAGTACAAATTTTAACAATAATGATACTCACTTGCGAATGACTAGGATCTAGTGTTATAAAGCAACAAGGATGAAATGATGCAGGAAAAAAAAATTAATGCGTGAGGACATTTTTGTATTGTAGTTGTTGTTGTTTGTTGAAATTCATCCGTTTGTTTCCGGTTTTGTTCAGGTGTAATGGCAGCAGCGAATTTTATGTTGATTTTTTTTTGTTGTTGTTGCATGGTGAAGAGTGTAGGATGCTGAACGGCCGTGCAGATTTTAGTTTTATTGACGCGCTTGTTGTTGTATTTCCGGACCCTTTTTGTTCGTTTCCTTTTTTTATGCTTCGATTTTTACATCAGTTCATCCGATTCAGCCGCTTTTTTGTGATAGATTGAAAATCAATGTTTCGGTGGAACGGATTTGTATTGTGGGGTTTGGATGAGTGTGTGTTTTTATGTAACTTTGTGAGTGTGTGTGTTTGTGTGTGTACGAATGGTCGAAGGTGTGTGGATGAAAGGAATGCATATAAATATGCGGAGGATACCAAAGGGATAAAGATTGATAGAGAGAGAGAAAGGTGAAATAATGTGAGAGGAATAAGGGTGGAAGAAGGAGGATCGATGCGCGCGAAGAGCGAAGGAAAAGAGCGTAATAAGACAACACCCACGGCTGGGTTTATTCGTCGGCTGTGTAAAATGCAATGAAAAGCTGCCGAGCAATTTATGCCGCTATTGCTATGTACGTGTGTGGATGTGAGGGTGTGTGGAAATGTGTTTGAAGCGCACTTTAGGAACGACGTCAAGTTTACGCACGTAAAGTCACAAATATTGACTAGAAAACCTCAGACGCGATTGGAGAGCGGCAATTGGAATTTTGTCAGGGGTAGTTTGAGGGCGTTTGCCGATTGGCCGACGCGCCGAGCATCGAGGCCCGAGGAGGATAGAGTGGATGAAAATACAGGGGGGTAAATATCATCATTTCATTTCGTCCTTCTCGCCGCCACCACCGCCGCCGCTGCCACCACCCCCCGTTCATCCATCCAAGTTTCGGATGTGCTTAGGATCTCTCTCGCTCCCACTCAATCCGCAACCCTTATTTCCATCCCTTGCACTCTCACGTACAGATTGTTGTAGTAGTAGTAGTAGAGATGCCGCAGTATCATATCTGCTTGAACGCCACCACCCCCCGCTGAATCATTTACCACTCGTGCGGTAATTTACCCGTACTTCGCCACTTGCACCTGTCCCTACATCCTAAATACATCACGCCAAACTACATCCTCATCCTCCCCAAAGGAAACACACAACTATATTCTACTTCTATAGCAGAAGGCTATAATGCACGAACTACATTTTTGTTTCCCACAAATAACCCCAGAGACCCGAACCAATTAATACCTAAATTAATTTCAATTTCACAACAAAATCCTTAATAATAACTGCCCATCCATTAATAATTTTATTTACATCATAATTCATACAATAAATACATTCATTTATTCATTATTTCACAATTAAAAGTTTTGCTTCAAGAACAAAGAACACTCTTATTTGAAATAGAAATCAAAAGAATTCATGTCTAAATAATGAATAAAAATGAATTACGTAATTTATAATTACTGTTATTGTTATGTCAACATTATAATATCTTTACTAATTTGATTATTGAGCACTATATGAATATTTCTTAATTTATGTAACAAAATATTAATATTTTCGTATCCAATATCTATTATGCAATAACTTATGACAAGAAAATATAAGTTACATAATTAATTAAAAAAAAATAGGACTAATCGTAACGTTTCTTTTATAACATTTTGTGTATAGAAATGTTATAGACTAAAACGCTGGACGCAATATATCTATTTATTTATTCATCTCGATATATGTAATGTTATTAATATCACAATAAATTTAATTTAATTCATTAATTAATTATTGGCCCTTGCAACGATTGATGTTATTTTTTTTTTAATTTATTTATGTATATATTAAATATATTTTACACAAAATGTTTTTGTACGATCCACGTAATTTAATTAATAAATTCCCGTTTATTTATTTATTAATAATTATAAGTTAATTAGTTTTGTTTATGTAATGCAATAAATTGTTTAATTTTAATCAATCAACGTTATTTGAAATTTTCAATAAATTATTTTATTTTGTTCTATGGTTATTTATAATGAAATCAGTAAAAATTATATAAAATTCCAAAACGTATTTGTTTTGAATAAAAAGAAAACTTCATTCATATGGTTTACCGTAACTTAAACAGTTTGTAAAGGATTAATATTTGGTGGTTGTTGTTAAATATGTTTTTATGTTGTTGTCAGAAATGCAAATATTTTGTACTTTGTATATCCGTTTAAGAGAAGGTAAATGCGAATAGCTTGAGAAATATTTGAAGGATTAGTCGCCGTCGACAATGGCGAAGGTAAGGATAATATCTTACTTTAAAAGGGGTGCCTCACAAACCATTTAATCTATTGAAGCTCGCAGAAGGGAAGCAGCGAATACACAAACCCATAATTGTTAGATATGATACTTAAATAAAAACGTAATCCAGGATAATGATGGTAATGATGATGAAGGGAAGCCGTTTTTCGTAGATTTTTCAGCAAATCCTCACACCAGTAACACTACTTAATTTTAGTAAGATTTAGATTGTTAAGTGTAAAGTACAAATAACTGTTTTTTTTCTTCTTCTTTAAGACTCACAATTCTTGAAATTTTTCATTTAAATATTTTGAAAGAAACATAAAAACATGTTACTTTTATATTTAGTTAAATACAATTAAATAATATTATAAAATTAGTTTGTTTTTAATTATTTGACAATTAAAAGTTTTGCTTCCAATCACAGCAACTTCAAGAACTAAAAAATCTAATTAAAACTTTAGAAATATCTAATTCAAATTAACCAAACACTCTTATTTGAGATAGAAATCAAAATAATTCATGTCTAAATAATGAATAAAAATGAATTACGCAATTGTTAGATATGATACTTAAATAAAAACGTAATCCAGGATAATGATGGTAATGATGATGAAGGGAAGCCGTTTTTCGTGGATTCTTAAGCAAATCCTTACACCAGTAACACTACTTAATTTTAGTAAGATTTATATTGTTAACTGTAAAGTACAAATAACTGTTTTTTTCTTTAAGACTGACAATTCTTGAAATTTTTCATTTAAATATTTTGAAAGAAACATAAAAACATGTTACTTTTATATTTAGTTAAATACAATTCAATAATATTATAAAATTAGTTTTTTTTTAGAAATATATGCATTAATATGTAATATTAATACAAATAATGACTAAATACATTTGAAAATATCAAAATAACTAAAAAAAAATAAGCTTTTAATTAAGAAAAAAGTGTAAAGTACAAATAACTGTTTTTTTTTCTTCTTCTTTAAGACTCACAATTCTTGAAATTTTTCATTTAAATATTTTGAAAGAAACATAAAAACATGTTACTTTTATATTTAGTTAAATACAATTCAATAATATTATAAAATTAGTTTATTTTTTTAGAAATAAATGCATTAATATATAATATTAATACAAATAAGGACTAAATACATTTGAAAATATCAAAATAACCGTTAGTGTAACTAAAAAAAATAAGCTTTTAATTAAGAAAAATACGAAAATTTTAATTTGCAAATATTTCGAAAGTTTTGTGAAAGTTTGAAATTAATATAATTATTTCTTTGTTTAGAAATATATGTAAATAAATGTAAGTAAACGATTTTGATTCTTAAATTTATTTATTATCTTAATGAAATAATATTTACTATATAAATCAGTATTAGAATTAAGTGAGTGAAATTGTATTTACCTTCTAATGTTGTTATATAATTATTGTAATTATATGGTGTGAATATTGTGTAAAAGGTGTTTGAGTTGAAGAGACTTGTGTGTGAAGCGAGCGAGCGAGCGAGCGAGAAAGTTTGGACTTTGGAGAAGACGGGTTTCTCATGTTTATAAATGATTATCGGAACGTGTTATCTTGTGTAGTATGTGTGTGTGTGTGTGTATCGTAATTTGGTAAGCGATGAAGATATTTACAAAATTCCGGAGACTAAACACGTAATGGGTAACTAAGTAGCATTAAGGTGGCGTTGAAGAGAGTGAGAGAGAGAGAGGGACTCTGGGGGCGTCGCACGAGCGGAACGAGGACGGGTTTCATCCCTTGGAAGAGAGATGAATTCATGTGTGTTAACCCTCCTTCCCCCCTACCCTCGCCATGCCTTCAGCCCACCCCTCCCCACAGCGCGCACACACAGACGCTGTGTGTGTGAGCATGTGTGCGTTTACACACGCACACCGTGTGCGCCCCACCGCCCCCTTCCCCGCAGCTACTATAGCATCAGCAGCGGCAGCAGTGTGTCCCTTGTAACGGTTTAACAGGGTGTAAGGGAATAACAAGGGACGGACATATCTGTAATGTCATTTGTGGAAGTGAAAAGTTTGAGCCGAAGCTGAAATGGGGGGTGTTTCAGTCCGGAGTCCGGGAGGTGTGGTCCTTAATAAAACCGCCCCTATCGTCAACTACGGTGTAAACATTTACCACAAGCATCAGTCGCTTTTCGGACAAACGGTGGTTGTCTTTATATTTATTAATGCTGTCCACCGCTCTTAAAACACACACACATACACAACATCAGAGGCAACAGTAGCAACAACAACAATAACAACAACAACAACAGAAGTAGCAGTAGTCGCACAACAGTTACACAACCACCACGGTGTGCGTCTGTGCACCGCCAGTATTTCGCACGGTGCAACCCCGACGAGAGGACGTGTCGGAAGAAGACCCGAGTGATTATCGTATTCAAAAACCAAGTGGTGTTTGCTTACAAAGTGGAACTTTTAGTATTTATAAAGAAAAAAGAAATAATTATTAATAAGATGAACCCAGTGCGAGATATGTCGTCGCCGGTGAAAGAGATCGAAGTGAACGTCGTCTCCAGTCCGGAGTCGACGAGTAGAACGGGATCACCGGAACCGGACTTCCGTATTATCAATCACGTCGCCGGCGCCGCGACGCCGACCCTCACGTGTTACCCGGTGATCAAGCAGACCGTCGAGGATGATCAGAAGAGCGACCAGAAGGACAACACCAAAGGAACGCAGCCGAAGAACACCGGCGCCTCCACCAACTTCTCGATATCCAGCATCCTCAGCCGCGCCGAACCCGTCGCCAAGAAGAACGGATTCCTCGGCATCCAAGCCACGCATCAGCAGACTTTAGAAGCGGCCATCACGAATTCCACGGATAATGCGATGCTCTCTAGGTAAGAATACAATTCCATACCAAAAAAATACACACAAAAATCACCATCGAAGTTAAGTGAACTAATTACAAAATGAAATTACACTCACCGCAAAATTACCTAGAAATCAATCTCAAAACATACAAATTTTCATCGCAGTTACGTAATTTGAAAAAAAATACAAACAGAAATATAATAAATTCTTTCCGCCCTTAAATTTATTATTTATTCTAAACCTTCATTAAAAATTACCTAACAATACACAAATTATTTTTTTATAAACTTTTACAAAAGATTGTATATTTTTCTTTTATTTATATAGAAAAGTCAAATTTTACAACATTTCTTAAATCATGATTCAATATTGCGTAATAAAATAATCCTACATACTATTATTACTAGATTTAATTAGTTGTATAAAGATAAACTAACTGTTTAAATAAATGAAAATCCGATAAAAATAAAATAATTTCAATAATTTATGAATAGAAAGGCAACAAATGAAAATACGCTGACAAAACAATTATAGAAGAAAATAAATTAGTAACATTAATTCTATGTTTTAAAAGTTACATGAATTTAAAGTTGTAAATAATAATTTGAATAATTAACTTGTAATATTTAAATGCATTTTAATAATTACATTAAATTATATCTTTTTTTTTTCCATACGAGTTTAAATTTAATATGAAATAAAATAAATTAAATATATCTGTTTTACGCTCGAAATAATTATAGTTTTTATATAATATAATTGAAATGTTAAATGGAAAACGTTCAAATTTAATTGTTTACATAATAAAATAATTCATTTATACTCAAAAAAAAAACTTACTTTTTATTCAAATACAAACGTAATTTCGTTAATTATAAATTTAGTAGATTTCATTGAATATTTTAATTTGTTTAAAATTAATAGAACGTCTTATTTAATCTTATATTATTTATATAAGCTGAGGCAACTATTTAAATATTTTTGTTGGAATTAAATCGAAAAAAGGCTTAGAAATTTGCGGTGTATACATTTTTACAATACGTCTGAAGATTATGCATGCAAGTGGAAAAGAATATAATCCAAGATTAGCTGAAAAACCCGAAGGCTAAGAAGTCGGAGGAGGTTTTTCGTTTGCGGAAAGCCCGTCGGCTGCCGAGTGAAAAGATTGCCCAGATTTCGCCACGAAGATTCGAGAAGCCCAACAATAACACACTTATCTGCAACAAGAAATAAACCGTCCAATTGACCATTAAAATCACTTACTTTCTAGCCAATTGCAACAATAAAAAAAAATAACCGTAAATAAAACAGACGACTCGAATTCATAAAGAACAATTCTGCCAATTTATTCGTTACATTATTATGAGAACAAAATGAAACGAATATTTATACAATAAATTTTGAAAACAAAAATTGTGCCGTTTAATATTAATAAACAAATAAATTGTTAATTTTTTAACGTAGCTCTTTGTTTCATATGAATTTGGGTTATTTTTATTGTGTGCAGTTAGTTAATTGTGAATGGGCGAAATTAATTTCGAATTTCATTTATTTTTTTTTTTTTTGGAATTCGTTTGCATTTGTAAATTCCCTTCATTGTTTTCTCATCGCTCTGTGTAGGCCGATGTTGTTTTAATGTGTGCACGTACAAAATCGGAATGTTTATGAAATTAACTGACACGAATATAAACGAAAATTATTTATTATTATGTTTTAATAATACATAATTACCCGGCTTCGTTTTAATTAAATTAATTACTATTATATCATTATTTATATTTACCTTCGCGTTTGTTAAATTTATTTCGCGTTGCGTTGCGGCAGACACGGAAACATTTTGGATTTCGTTTTTCGATAAATAAAATAAATTATTCGTTTGATTTCGATACATTTTCAACGGCCGCATGATTTATACGAAACCTTGCATATTTATGAAAAACTTTTGATTCTTTTATATTGACGAAATATTTTTACTTCAGTAAATACACACATTTCAGTAATTTTTAATTAAACTTATTTAACCAATTCATTGTTAAATTAAAGTAAAGAAAAATTGCAAATATAATATTTACTGAAGTTAAAATTCTGAACTTAAAATCAATAAAAAATGCACAAAATATAGACGAAATTAATAAATTTTTAGTTTAGTTTTATAATAAGATTTGATAGTCATAATTTCAAGTAATTTACCGGAAAGTTTTATAATCATTTCAAGTAATTAGGGGGAAGACTTACCAATATAAATTTACATCAATTGTATAAATTGTAAGGAAGAAACTAATTAAGTTAAATCTGCAATTCTTTTCAATTTATTGAAATTTTACTTTCAATTTGTGTAGTTTGATTTGTAATGAATGATTGGAGGTTTTACGTTTTTCTTTTGTGATTAATTATATAATTTAAATGGTAATTACAGTATGATCATTAATGTATGATTAATGACATTATTTAACAAAGAGACGTTACCTTAATATATCGAAGCACATGGATAATTTTAGATGCAAGAAAATCGCCTCGATTATAGTCGGAATGCTGTTAAGTTATGCAAATCGCTTACTTAATATGCAATGTTTATATAACGTTTAACGTCCGAACGCTTGGACACACGGGTTAAAAGGGAAGACGAAGGTGAAGGGAAATGGTTTTGTTTAATTAAAAGCGCGGTGATAAATTCTTTTTGGACTTCCTCTTGTATTGTATACATGACTTTTCCTTCCTTCCTTTCTCCTCATCATCATCATTTGCAGCATATCAATTTTAATGGGGCCCCAAACCATTTAATTCATTCAAAACAAGGCGTGTAATGCAAGATGGTAATCGCCGCTCGTTATCTAAAATCCACCCTTCGCGATGCACCACCAAAACTGAACAACACGAACAACAAAATTATTCAAATTTCCCCTCCCGACCATTTAACCGTCTAATTGCATAATTAAGGGCCTGTCCCTGTTTTTCTATTAATTTATTGGAATCAACGAATCATCCGCATCGTCTTTTCATTGATTATAAATGATGTTATTTTAATTAGCCAAATGATCCGTATATATTATTCAAAATTTACTCGCTTTTCGGTGGGAAAACGCAGGAACACGATCGCATTTCAGTCAAGTCGATTATTTATTGCTACCGGATTTTCGCGTTTACTGTGTGATTTATGCTTTCGATTTTGTGTTTAATGCCCTGTTTGAAGTTTCGCGGATGTTTCAATTGTTACGGTAACAAAAATGTAATCAAATTTTACAAATTTATTGAAAAATATAAATTTATAAAAATAATCAAATTAAAAATTTTTAATTAATAAATATTTACAAAATTTGGTTTTAATTAGCTTTGGAATTTCATTAAAATTACATTGTGATTAAATTATTGAGAAAGTATCAAAATTGTGATTATTGAAATAACGATTCTGTTCATTTTCCGGACAATTCATATCAAAATTACAGCATTTGATGGCAGTTCGTTTCCTTTCATCGTTCGCTTTTGTAACTTTCTTTCTCGCTTTGTCGCGTAGACGGAATGTTGATTAAATTTCGTTTCTTGTTCGGTTTGGGGGGTGGTTTTAAAGCGGAATGAAATTATTTTATTGTGAGAATGTGTGTGTCTGTATATATGTCTATATAAGAAAATGTGTATGCGCGTATGAGTAGAGATAAGGCGCGAGGAATAGAGCGGATTTGTTAGGGGATGATCTCGTAGGGGTGAGGTTTCTTCTGGGTTGGGTAATCTTTTCAAAATCCTCTCCCCCACCGACTCTTCTGCTCTTTCTTTTTTTTTTCTTCTTCATCTCTATATGTATATATATATATTCAGTATGGGAGGGTGCTTTTCTTTCTCTCCTTTTCAGCCCCTCTCGACAACTCGCCAGTTGTCTTCGCATAATAGCGCAGAAAATCACAATCTCCTTTACGTAACAGACAAAAGGGAAATACCAAAATACCGAAGAAACGGAGGGGATAAATATATATATATATTTTTAAGCCTTCACTGAAAACGAGTTGTTTAAATATTTTAATATTTTTTCTTCTTGTTCTTCTGAAAATTTGGTACGGGGATGATGTGTTTTATGCACTGTACGTATGGTAACATGAAAGGGAATGCTATAGTTTGTGTTTTATGGTGAATATACGTGTTGTGTATACGTCGGAAATGTTTATTTGGTAAAATTCCAATATGAAATAAGCTTTGGGAAGAGGTTGTTTATCGATCATGTCACGATATCGAAGCACTTAAAGACCTGAGGGGCTAAAGCCTCTTAGGGAATTCTCGGTCGGAGAGAGCGAGCGAGTTTTCTTCTTCCGCCTTCGTAACTTCGAGACCATCCTTTGAGGAATACTCCAGCTCCTTCCTCTCTCAATCTCTTAGCTTTCTCTCGCTCTCCTCGGGAACACTTAACTCGATGCAAATTTAATGTGCCGCCTCGAGGAACGTCCTCGGGGACTCGCCTGAATCGATATTTCAACGTTCTTTGTTGTTTTCCAGATTAGGCTTGATGTCGCATTTCGGAGCCCTGGCTGCAGCGAGCAGCAGGTACGCAGCCCTCTGCGGTCCCGCCGATCCCAGAAGCATACCTTGGTACTGGGGCAGACTCCAACCGCAGATCCCGCAGGAGAAACCTAGCCCTAACGGTAAATATTCAAGAACAACAACAACTTTGTCGATGCTTTCGAAGCCCTTGAACATCCAGCTGAGTCACGACGAAAAGTAATCATGTAAAATAGAATAATTAAGTTAAACTGAAAAGTGAAGGGGATCAACGTAAAAGTATTTTTATTGTTTCTGGCGATTTTCTCTGTGTGCTTTAAGTAGCGCCGTGAGGCCGTGAAACGCGATCCGCAGTTGCAGGGCCTCCGTCGATTAGACGTAAGCCCTTCGGTGGGGCTTCGGAAACCCGCTTAGATGTTTTTGGCTCGATGGTGTTGTGTACAGCAAATAGTAATCCTTCTACTTCTTTCGTTTTGCAGGTAACTCTATCAACGATGACCAGTCACCTCCGACATCGCCGAGGGACTTCCAGACGAACCTGCAGTCTTCGGAAGGGCACAGAAACAGTCCTCGGGCCTCCTCTCCGTCGGAACAGCACAGGTCACCGGCTGGAAGCCCTCACCATCCATCCATGATCCCTTCATCCCATCCGGCCTTCCTCGACCAGAACTACCTATCCATATCGCGATCGAAGAGTCCCTATAGGGAGTCCGACAACATGGTGATAGACGAAGAGATCGACGACGACGAGAGCGATTACGACAACGATAAAGATAAAAAAGTGCAAGGTTCCAGTCTCAGTCCTGGAAGCTCTCTAGCTAACAAACGCAAGAAGAAGACGCGCACCGTCTTCTCCAGATCTCAAGTATTCCAGCTGGAATCAACCTTCGACATGAAACGCTACCTCTCGAGCTCGGAGCGCGCCGGACTCGCCGCCAGTCTTCATCTCACCGAGACCCAGGTGAAGATCTGGTTCCAGAACAGGAGGAACAAGTGGAAGAGGCAGTTGGCCGCGGAGCTGGAGGCGGCGAACATGGCGCACGCCGCCCAGAGATTGGTCCGCGTTCCGATACTCTACCACGAATCGGCGAACAGGCATCCCTTCGATGCTCAGAGCCACGGCCTAAGTCTTCACCATCCTCTGGAATCCCGGGACAGCGTCAACTCCACCAACAGCTCCGTGGTTACATCACCAGCCGGATATCCGACATCCCTCTACTACCATCATCAAGCGAGCGTCGCTGCGGCCGTGCACAGTCTACCCTCCAGTCCAGTGAGTAGGCCTCCCATGTCCGGATTAGTCTGAAACGACGGATGCTGGTACATACCGCAACCCCCCAAACAAATCTAAGTCAGAACATACCCAATAATAACAGAAAACATTTCATGAGACGCATTGAAAAAAGTACCAAGTACAAAATCAAATATTTTCACAAAAAACAACACGAAAATAAAACAGAAAATAACAATATACATAAATAAACGAATATCTTCGCATATACGGAAGGAAAATTTGGAAAATGTAACACGTTTGTTTAGATATTAAGGAAACCAAAAAAAAAGAAATGATAATGAAGTAAGAAAACATGTGCAAATTTTTATTTATTAACGTCATAGGCCATAGCTATGCTTTGTATATACATCATTGTATTTATTTATTTATTTATTAATTCGAAACCTATTGTAGCTAATTGTATATATATATAATTATTATAATATTAATATATTGAAATAAGAGGAAGGACGGAGCGTAGATGGAGCAGATCTCGAAACGGATGGAATTTGTAAGCAGCTACCACAGTTACCTATCATACCAAAATTATTATTACTAAATTGTAAAACAAAAAAAAAAGCATATTTAATTGTGTAGCCATTGTTGTTACAGTGAATAAATGGATTAGAAAAAAAATATATGAAACAAGAAACTCAATTAATTTATACTTCCCTTAATTCCACTAAATAAATCTAACTTATTTAATACTAATTACATAAACTAGGCATAATTTTACAATACAATCAAATACTTATTTTTTTAATTTGACTAATTAGAAAAAAAAAATCAAATTATTGGGTATAAGCAAAAACAATCAAATTAGTTAAAGTATATTCAATTATGTGAATAAATAATTTGTTGGAATATTTAAATTTTGATATAATATTAAAGTTAATATTTTATAGAAAATCAAACAATGTGCCTTTAATGTTATATAAATAATTAAGTAACAAATTTAAAAAAACAAATTAGAAAAAAATATATATGAAACAAGAATCTCAATTAATTTATACTTCCCTTAATTCCACTAAATGAATCTAACTTATTTAATACTAATTACATAAACTAGGCATAATTTTACTTGGAAATCAATCAAATACTTTTTTTTTAATTTGACTAATTAGAAGAAAAATAATCAAATTATTGGGTATAAGCAAAAACAATCAAATTAGTTAAAGTATATTCAATTATGTGAATAAATAACTTGTTGGAATATTTAAAGTTTGATATAAAATTGAAGTTAATATTTTATAGAAAATCAAACAATATGCCTTTAATGTTATATAAATAATTAAGTAACAAATTTAAAAAAAAAGTAGAAAATAATTCAATAATTACTAAATTGTAACTCGATACCTTTTGTCGTTTTACCAGCTTAAAAAGAGCGACGTTAAATAGTTTGGTAACCCAATAACTAGATTTCATGACCAATTAACTAAATTAAACGTCACTGTATCTCGAGATAACCCTTATCTGCCATTTAAGCAAAGAAGTAATGAATAGGAAAAAGGACTAAAAAAAAAGATAATGATGTTATTATCTGAAACGGCCCGAGGAGAAGAGCCCTTTGAGTGCGGCCGAGCATGAAAGAAGGGAAAAACCTGCCAGATTAAAATTCCAGAAAACGCGTAGGCATTCCACATTCGACTGTTAAAACAAATACCAACCGAAAGGGGTGGCCCCCGAATGATTTACGTCCCTTTACACCTTTGCGCGCACCTGGCTTTGAATCCCTTTTGCATAAAACAATATGCTAATTATTCAATTTGTAATGGATTTTCAAAAGATATTCAAATACTTTCTCACCGTTTCTCCATTTCAAACCTATCCGCTTTTCCTTCAGCATTTTCCTCTTGCGAGGTGCGGTGCAGCAATGCAAACGAAATCGCAGAGGAATAATGGAAAGCCTCGACGTTCGCATTACTCTTTTAATTGCTCCTTTTCGTTTCACAGTGTGTGTGTTTCCATATTTTTTCCTCTCTCTGTCTCTCTATATATATATTCTTTTTGTCCTGCTCCTTCTGCTTCCCTCTTCCATTTTATATTGTTCGGTAAAATAATTGCGCCGGGGAAAACTTTACGGGAGGATAAATTGTTGGAAATTACCAACAATGAGCGCGGGGGCGCGCCTGAAAGGGACTCGAATATTAGCGCAAACAGCACAATCTACTTTTCAGCAATTAAACGGCGGTTATGAAACGCGCATCCCTTTAATAACACCGGACTCTGAACTCCGGATTTTCCACTGAAAAACCAAACCGTTTTCTTCCCTATACGTGAAAATTAAATAAATCATTTATAAAATTATTGACTTGATTTCATTTGAATCAACCCCTTTTTCTGTCATTGTCAACTAAAAGTCGATAGACATTGTTTTCTATTTTTTTTTATTTAAATACTAATACCGCTTTGTCTGACGTACTTGAATTGTCATTCGTGAGAGGAGGGGTGTTATTTTGCGAGTGTGGGGGGTAAGTCTATGCTATATGTAATTTGAGTGAACGCCGTTGTGTATGTATGTATGTTAGTAAGTATAAAGACATACGCATTGACGCTAACAAACACGTACACATTCATCCAGCGGTGTATATACAACCCCTATTAGAATAATGCATTCCGGGATCAAAAACGCCCATCTTGCCATTGTGCTGCGGCGGCAGCGGCACTACCAGATGTTCCGAAAGGGCCGTAGCGACGATGATTAAAGTTAAACTTACATTAGAAGTGATCTGCAATCGGTTTAAAGAGTTGCTGATTGTGACAGATAAGTTCAATTGGTTCGACAGACCTTCGAGCCCACACACAACTGAGATGCACCCTTCTCTCTTCATCCTCTCATTCTATGCAAAGTACATAGAAGATTAGAAGTCAATCGGGACCAATTCTGAATGGCTTTTAGAAAATCGAGATTCATCAATTTTTTCAACCATCTCCACTATACAAAATAATTAAAATGACATTTTAATTAAACAGTTCCTAAAAAAAATGATTACAAGACTAATTAACGTAATTAGAGAAATCCATCGAAATCATACATGACAATTATTTTACAGAAAATTTAACAATTTGTGGCTTGAAATGAAACTTAAAGAAATTATGAAGAACGAAAAAAATATATTAAAAATGAAAATTAGATTTTAATTTAATCGTTCCTAAATAAAAATCAAATTAACTAAACTAAATAAACCATTGATAATACAAATAATTAATTACAAAACTAATTAACGCAATTAGAGAAATCTACCGAAATTTTACATGGAATTAATAAACGATCTAAATTTTGACAATTTTTACATAGAAAATTTAACAATTTGTAGCATAAAATAAAACTTAAAGAAATTACGAAGAACGAAAAAGTTATATTAAAAATGAAAATTAGATTTTAATTAAATCGTTCGTAAATAAAAATCATATTAACTAAACTAAATAAACCATTTATAATAGAAATAATTAATTACAAGACTAATTAACGTAATTAGAAAAATCGATCGAAATCATACGTGGAATTTAAAATAAACAATCTAAATGATGACAATTATTTTACAGAAAATTTAACAATTTGTAGCATAAAATAAAACTTAAAGAAATTACGAAGAACGAAAAAGTTATATTAAAAATGAAAATTAGATTTTAATTTAATCGTTCCTAAATAAAAATCATATTAACTAAGCTAAATAAACCATTGATAATACAAATAATTAATTACAAGACTAATTAACGTAATTAGAGAAATCCACCGAAATTTTACATGGAATTAAAAAACGATCTAAATGTTGACAATTTTTTTATAGAAAATTTAACAATTTGTAGCTTGCAATAAAACTGAAAGAAATTATGAAGAACAAAAAAATTATATTAAAAATGAAAATTAGATTTTAATTAAATCGTTCGTAAATAAAAATCATATTAACTAAGCTAAATAAACCATTGATAATACAAATAATTAATTACAAAACTAATTAACGTAATTAGAGAAATCCACCGAAATTTTACATGGAATTAATAAACGATCTAAATGTTGACAATTTTTTTTTATAGAAAATTTAACAATCTGTAGCTTAAAATAAAACTGAAAGATATTATTACTTTAAAATCTTAAAAATTTCCAAACACATTTTATTTGTTTACACTTTTTCTCGTTAATTTATAATTATTAGAAACAAAATACATATTACATAATACTAAAAATTAATGTTTGCAAATGAATGAAAACATTTGAAAACTTAAATTTTTAGAATAAAATTGTCCAAATTGTAAATATTTATTCAAATTAATATAATTAATTGATTAACTTTATTTAAAATAAATATTTTATCTTGTTACTTTTTGTAAATCTATTGGTTAATTTCATGAATTTTCTTCTATATTCAAACAATTAAACAATCAAAATTGACGTAATAAAGTGATATTAAGTAAAATAAGAATTAGACATTAAAATGCTTACTTTGAAGCTACTACTACTACTACTATTCTTGAGCAATGCATTTCCTAAGATTAAAACCTCTTCATCCATAATGGGTAGACAAGATCAAGCACATTATAAACTATATACAATAACGTAACATTTCCGTTTTGAATTAACCTAATGAACATGACACATTCGTCGGTGTCCTGAATATAAATATAAATTTTATTCGTTCTGAAAAGTCACGTTCAGCTGTCGTTCCATGATGCAGCAGCAACAACATACCTTCTTCATCCCTTTTCTACATTCACCGCAAACGCTACAACTATCATTGTCGCTGAGTGTTTTTTAATTACTTCAAATTAATGAATAGAAAGATAAGCGGAACTGGGTGACACACGATGCGCATTGCGTGCAACAAAAGTCCTGTCTTCCTTTCCAAAACCACCCTTGAATCCTCACATTCTCTCTCACTCTGTTCCATAGCTTAAACAAAAAAAAAACTCTCTCTTTCTCTCCACTATATAGATGTGTATATATTTTATCGGCCGTATAAATGTATTAGTATAGGGACCGAAACACGATTCCACTCTTCTTTTTTCCGATACTAAACATTTTCCTTTTTTTTAAGGACAGGCCCAAAAAATAGTGAGAGTGAGAGAGACAGAGGAGACACGAACAAAAGGGCCGGAGGCTTTTCAGGGCCTCGCGTAATGTTACACCGCTCCTACATTTAAGGACCTCACCGATTTTTTTTTATTATCCTCGGCGTTTCTTCCTTTGTTGTCCCATTGGCGCTGCAGAGAATAATAATAATAGACAGAAGAAAAAAAACACAACCCTGAACGTTAGAAAGAGATAATAAATGAAATAAGAGAGAATCGAAAAGGTGACAATTGGTGATTTTATTTTTAATTCGATCTCAATACAAATCCATTTACAGCTTGTTTGCTTTAAACAGGGGTGTCAAATTTTCGCTCTCGTTTCAAGTTCTTTTCTTTACGTGTATTTTTATTATATTCTTTTTCCTCCTCAAGGGCTTTATTTGTTTGTTTCTCCATCTATTTTCGGTTCTGCGTGTTATTTATTTTATATATTTTTTTTGTACTTTTTCTTCTGTATCTTCGTTCGGGGTTTCTTTTGGCGCTTCCGACAGATCGATTTACCTGGAAACCGCAAAACCGCTACCTGCGAATTGCTGGACCGCAACTGGAAGACCGGCACAGGCATAATCATTAAGTAACACTAGACAAATTGCGATGAATCGTGTATACGTAAACACGCCCAAACTGTTTACATATATCCCGAAATAATTACGGTGCTTCTCGCACAGATTAACGTAGAGTTTATGTAATCAATATCAAATTTATACTATTAACTTTTTGTTAACTATTATCCACTATTATTAATTTTTATAATTAATAATAAAAAAAAGTCTTTAATTTACTTATTACATATCACTATCAATCAACTAAAAGAATATTTTGTATATTTATTTGATTTTTTATAAATTTTCTCAAATTGAAACAATTTAAAAACTAAAACTTAACTCATACTTTATCAATAGTATCAATTTTCTTGAAATTTTACAAACGAAAAACTAATTTCATTCGAAATAATTCTTTCATTCATTGTTTATACATTATAATTTGGATGACATATTTCACTTAAAATCATATTTAACTTTTACTTTTTATCTATTAGAATTAGTATAAGGTTAAAACGTAAATAAAATCATATTTTTCATTGATGATTTCAATAAATATTGCTTTCGGTTGGAATATTCTCATTAATCATTCGATGTTGGGTGAAGTTTTGCATTGGAATACACGATATTCACGCTGTACACCGACGCCATTTAGACGCTTTGATGAGGGGGATGAGGTGGGTTTTGGGGGGTGTCCAGAGTATTCCCTGCAGCCCCCGGCGTTTTGCGGGGGCGGCAATCGTCCGTCTTTCTCTGGTCCACACTGAACCGTTCGTAATCCTTCTCCATCCTCGGTATACGTGTCTGCACCATCATCATCATCGTCCTCTCCGCATCCAGTGAACTAATGAGTGTGTTAAAATCACATCAATCAATGGTCACATAGCAACGGTTACTTTGAGCCGCAATCTCCTGCGGCAATGGCCTCACAAATACATACACACAAACTTGTACATACAGACACACACACATCATCATCCCTTATTAAGCAATCCCCAAAAATCATTCCAATCACAGAACCCGACCATCATTCATACACATTCCCTAATTCTCTAATATGTACAGAAAATGTAAAGCCGAAGCTTCAATATACACATGGACACGTTAATATTTAAAGGTATAATATGAAATTGTTGATTCTACAAATAATTATTGCCTAAATTTTTTGAAAACTATTATGAAATAGTCGAATAACATGTACGGATACTATAATCATAAGCATTTGCATTTATTTTCTATATAAGTTTTTTTTGTTGTTTGAAGGGTTGTGATAATATAAAGAAATCACATTGTGAGTGTGGAACCGCCCCACGGTCGAGATGTGTGATTAAGGGATGTTTACGGTTGTGATTTGCGTCCCGCTGCAATAATTCGCACGTCGAGGAATCAATTGAAGTGGGGCGAGATGTAATTAACACCTTCGGGGCCCTTTCAGAACGGAAGGTGCGAATGTGCGTAAACGGGGCAGGTTTTAGCCTAAATATATTGAACACTACACATCGCATGAAAGAGGACCGTCGAAATAATAGAAGATTTAGCAATGAGTGTGTTGGAGAGAGTAAGAATGAGACCATTGTGTCGGGGTGTTTTTAAGGGCGTGCGCGCCCTTTGTGGGCTTTGGCAGTAAATAAACTTTAATCCGATAAGTACAGGGAAAGTGTATACACTAAGGGGTTCCCCTTTCTCTCTCTCTTTCACTCACTCTTCTCCGAGCTGCCGCCCCCCGTCTACTTTTTTTCTCCAATTCGCAGGGAATTCAAAGATTTCAAATGGGATAATTGGTCGGCTCCAATTACCGGCCTTTTCTCACTCCACTTAAATTCACTACATTAGCCCCAAACCTCAAAACCAACAAAAAAAGAAGATATATCATCATATTTTTATTATTCATATTCAAACACAAAATTACCTATACAATTCTACGAGAAAATTTCAAAAGAATTATATTATAACGACAATAAGTTTAATATTTATCATCATTTTGTATAATTCTAATCCATCATTTTTTAACGTTACGTAATTTGATTAATAAATTTGTTTCATGTATATTAAAATTGTGAAAAGTACTACAATAAAATAATCTATTATCACATATTTCACTTAAAATCTCATTTAATTTTTACTTTTTTATCTATTAGAATTAGTATAAGATTAGTAAAACGTAATCCATCATATTTTAACGTTACGTAATTTTATTAATAAATTTGTTTCATGTATATTAAAATTGTGAAAAAGTACTACAATAAAATAATCTAGTTTGAAATATCTTCTATAACGGAAACAAAAACTATTATATAATATTCGAAATAATTTTAACTATTAATGTAATTCAGTATCGGTACTAAATGTCCGTTAATATATCGATAATTATGTTACGTCATGTATGTAATACTGTATAAAATCAAGTCGAATGTGCGTTGTACCGTAATCAATTGTCACGTAACAGATGTCGAGCAACGTGTTGCACAATGTACACGTATGTAATGCAAACTTTTTTTTCTCTCTCTCTTTCCTTTCTTCTTATTGAAGCAGCAACAGCAACAACACCTGCAGCTGGAAAGGTCTTTAAATTACAGCTTCGTAATTTATTTTCGCCTCGAGGATTCACACTTAATTAGCTATAAAAATCGAACGATTTATTGAACCAATCTCTTATAACACGTGCACTACAAAAATCATGTGCATAATTTTTTAAGTAAATTATTTATTTCGGTTATTAAGTTATTAAATCATTTTTTTTAATGTACTCACAATATTTATTCAAGATTTCAAAGATTACTTATTAATATTTATAAAGTTAAAATTTTGTGTAATTTTTCATTCAGTTTTTTTTTTAAATAATTTATTTTATTATCATTTTAATCAAATTGATATTCATTTTTAATAGAATTTGTGAAATTGTAAAAAAATGTATTTAATTTAATCCTATATAATATTTACATAAATTATGCATTAATGGCTATAATTCGCGTTCAAAGTTGAAAAAATAATACAGATTTTAATAATTTATAATAGATCCAAAATATGCATATGAAAGCTGAATGTTTGGGGAATGTAGCAAGTATCCATGCATTGCTGTGTTTTCATCCGTTTGGTTGGAATACGCGTTTAAAGTTGAAGTTAACAATCGAAAAAGCAGTGTTTTCACATTTAAGTGATTTTATCAGGAACTATAATAGATTGAATGGATCCGAAAGATGCATATGAAAGCTGAATGTTTGGGGAATGTAACAAGTATCCATGCATTGCTGTGGTTTCATCAGTTTGGCTGTAATACGCGTTTAAAATTGAAGGTAACACTCAAAAAAGCAGTGTTTTCACATTTTAGTAATTTTATCAGGAACTATAATAGATTGAATGGATCCGAAAGATGCATATGAAAGCTGAATGTTTGGGGAATGTAGCAAGTATTCATACATTGCTGTGTTTTCATCCGTTTTGTTGTAACTCGCGTTCAAAGTTGAGAAAATGAAAAAATAACGTTCGAAAAAGCAGTGTTTTCACATATTAGTTAATATCTCATAAGATGCTTATGAAAGCTGGATATTTGAAGTAATAAGTATTGTACTTGTCAAGTTTTTCAAGAAGTGTAGCATAGTAAAGTGTGGTTTTAATCAACATGCGTTGCTTTATACTTAATGTTATATTAATAGTAGACAGAAATTACCATTTAAGTATTCAATTAAACGGCTCGTAAAAATAAATTGAAAGCCGAAGGAAGAACGATCGGAAGTCGAAAAGGGACGGTCTGCAAGTTCCGGTTCGTTGTCTACCTTCATTACAAGTATATTATACGTAATTTTCGTTTAATTAAATGACCGATTTCTGTTTGCTCAGAGAATCATGCAATAATGCGTACTTGCTCACCCCAATCAAACCAGATAAACATCTTATACGAGCGCGCGCGCGTGTATACCCACAGAAGAATGAAACTAATAATTTTCGGGGGGCGGTTTTATGGTCGAGATGTTATCTCTCTGCTGCAGCACGCGCAACCCCCTTAACCGAAAAACTCTTTCATGTCTAACTATTAGCTCTTACCAAACTAATAATAATATTATTACCGTAATTGGTTTTTTTTTTGTGTGTGCTTTGGGGTTGTTCGGTTTCCTCCTCTTTCGAATTCAATTTTAATATCGCGATCTCTTCGATTAGTTTCACTTTAAAAAGCAGATGCGCTCAACTTGGATGGATTTGATCAACCGCTAAACACATCTCTGCTCGGTATTGACCGGAACTAAATGGATTTAAATATATTATGTTACACCGTGAATGATGATGATAATAATAATAATCATCATACACGCAACTGCGGTTTTGCTATGATGTTGCATTATTATTGGGATTAGACGGAAGGCGAAAAACAATTTGTAATACCCTACATCCATCCATCCATCTCTCATCATGTATACTGCATGCAAATAGAGTGTATTCTCTCCCTTCCACCCTTCACGTGATGTTAATTAATATTACACAATAGGCCGCATTCGTTCGAACTGATAAATTGTAAATTATACGTTAAACTTCATCTATTTCTATGATGCGCTCTCCTATCCTGCGCCGCCTACCGACTCCATATAACATTAGCTATTTACATCGGCACAGCATCGTATTTATTTAAGGCCAAATGGATGTTACATCGAATCTGCTACAGTCGACGTTTTAGAAATTAATCATTAAAATCCCATTGTTATATGGTACAAACCATAATGGTAACTGGACACGTTCATCCACGTAATATAAACACTATATAATTGGTAATTAGTGGTTGAGAATATCATCAAAATAATTTATTTGATCACATTTTTTACTCTTGAAATTAGGAACATTTCTACACAACTTAAATAGATATCAATATTAAAGTACTTCTATAAGTACTTTACAAAATACGTTTAAACTTCGAAAAAGGTACACTTATTTAAGAGTATGTCAATGATTCTTAATAGTAAAGCTATGAAAAGAAGTAAAGTACTTAGAATCAGGTACTTTATCTAAATGTTCAATAACAAAATTGGACATTTTTCACTCGTGAAATTAGGAACTTTTATACACAACTTAAATAGATTTCAATGTTAAAGTATTTCTGCAAGTACTCAATAAAATACGTTTGTTATTTCTTTAAGTAAACTTAAAACCTCGAAATAACGTATTTAAGCGTATGCCAATTATTGTTAACAGTATAGCTATGAGTAGAAACCAACTAAATTGAAGAGTTTATAGATTATTTAAATGATTTAAACTTAACTTTATAATTTAGAATCAGGTACTTTATGAAGTTTTGAACACTATATAAATGGTAATTAGTGGTTGTGAAACCAAATATTATCTAAATTTTCAATAACAAAATTTGATATTTTTTGCTCTTGAAATTAGAAACTTCTATACACAACTTAAATAGATTTCAATATTAAAGTATTTCTGCAAATACTCAATAAAATACGTTTGTTATTTCTTTAAGTAAATTTGAAACCTCGAAATAACGTATTTATGTGTATGTCAATGATTCTTAACAGTAAAGCTATGAGTAGAAACAAATCAAATGGAAGAGTTTATAGATTATTTAATTGATTTAAACTTAACTTTATAATTTAAAATCAGGTACTTTATGAAGTTTTGAACACTATATAAATGGTTATTATTGGTTGTGAAACAAAATATTATCTAAATTTTCAATAACAAAATTTGACATTTTTTGCTTTTGAAATTAGAAACATTTATACACAACTTAAATAGATTTCAATGTTAAAGTATTTCTGCAAGTACTCAATAAAATACGTTTGTTATTTCTTTAAGTAAATTTGAAACCTCGAAATAACGTATTTATGTGTATGCCAATGATTCTCAACAGTAAAGCAATGAGTAGAAACAAACCAAATTGAAGAGTTTATAGATTATTTAAATGATTTAAACTTAACTTTATAATTTAAAATCAGGTACTTTATGAAGTTTTAAACACTATATAAATGGTAATTAGTGGTTGAGAAACCAAATATTATCTAAATTTTCAATAACATAATTTGACATTTTTCACTCTTGAAATTAGGAACTTTTATACACAGCTTAAATAGATTTCAATGTTAAAGTATTTCTGCAAGTACTCAATAAAATACGTTTGTTATTTCTTTAAGTAAACTTGAAACTTCGAAATAACGTAGTTAAGTATATGCCAATGATTCTTAACAGTAAAGCTATGAGTAGAAACAACCCAAATTCAAGAGTTTATAGATTATTTAATTGATTTAAACTTAACTTTATAATTTAAAATCAGGTACTTTAAGAAGTTTTGAACACTTTGGTTGAGAAACCAAATATTATCTAAATTTTCAATAAGAAAATTCGACATTTTTCACTCTTGAAATTAGAAACTTTTATACACAACTTAAATAGATTTCAATGTTAAAGAATTTCTGCAAGTACTCAATAAAATACATTTGTTATTTCTTTAAGTATACTTGAAACCTCGAAATAACGTAGTTAAGTGTATGCCAATGATTCTTAACTGTAAAGCTATGAGTATAAACAAACCAAATTCAAGAGTTTATAGATTATTTAATTGATTTAAACTTAACTTTATAATTTAAAATCAGGTACTTTAAGAAGTTTTCAACACTATATAAATGGTAATTAGTGGTTGAGAAACCAAATATTATCTAAATTTTCAATAACAAAATTTGATATTTTTTGCTCTTGAAATTAGGAACTTTTATACACAACAAGTACTCAATAAAATACGTTTGTTATTTCTTTAATTAAACTTGAAACCACGAAATAACGTATTTAAGTGTATGTCAATGATTCTTAACAGTAAATCTATGAGTAGAAACAAATCAAATTTGATATTTTTTGCTCTTGAAATTAGAAACTTTTATACACAACTTAAATAGATTTCAATATTAAAGTATTTCTGCAAGTACTCAATAAAATACGTTTGTTATTTCTTTAAGTAAACTTGAAACCTCGAAATAACGTATTTAAGTGTATGTAAATGATTCTTAACAGTAAATCTATGAGTAGAAACAAACCAAATTGAAGAGTTTATAGATTATTTAAATGATTTAAACTTAACTTTATAATTTAAAATCAGGTACTTTATGAAGTTTTAATCACTATATAAATAGTAATTAGTAGTTGAGAAACCAAATATTATCAAAATGTTCAATTGAATTTAAATTAGGAACTTTTTTACACAACTTAAATAGATTTCAATATTAAAGTATTTCTGCAAGTACTCAATAAAATACGTTTGTTATTTCTTTTAGTAAACTTAAAACCTCGAAATAACGAACAAAAATTTTAACAGATTATTTAAATGATTTAAACTTAAATTTATAATTTAGACTCAGATACTTTACGAAGATGTGATAATAATAATAAAACGAATCTATTAACACGTACTCGACTTAATCAACATTTTCTCTCTTTCCTCTAGTTCTTCAACCGTAATTTGTAGGTTGAACCAATAATTGAATGTTCACCCCCTAAAAAAAAACAAAAAAAAAACTCTCCATAATCAAGAGTGTGCTCAGCCCGAGGCCGTTGTTTACATTATTTACCTTTCCGTATTCCGAACGCATTTATCTTTCGACTTTCGTGTTTCTTCTTTCCTTGTTCCTCATACACCAAAAAAAATAAGCCCATAATACCTACAGAAAAGGGAGGGTTACTTAAAATTAATGTGCTTAAATTCGGACCGGTCCTAATTATCTATATATCTGATACGTGTGGCCAAATGTTGGATGAAAACACACAGCACACTCTAATGAAATAAAAAAAGAGAGAGAAAGAGAAACACGTCAAACCATATGCTGGACAAGTCTACCTTTATGTTGTTTTATTTTTTGGTACGTGCTTCCACATTTTATTTTTATTTTTATATATATATATATTTCACTGAGAGGTGTAACTTTTACGGGGTGTACATTTATTATACAGCTGACCATTAATTCGATTATTAAAACGGCTAAAATTTAACAGAATCTATCGTTTAATAAATTAATTAATTGTAGAACTATAAAAACAAACGTATAGTGAAACATATTCAAAAATACTCATAATATTTGTGCACAAGTTTTAAAAATGATTCGGGACTTCTCTTCTCATCGTCACTCGTTATGCGAAACGTTGTTCGTTAAACAAGTCAGTTTCCTTACAATTCATTTTACTCGTTAAGCGAGGTTCCACTGTATATTAATAGTGATTCCAATAATCCTAATCGAACTGTGTATTTTGGATTATGCTCATCATTACTTATTCATTCACGTATTCATGGCTCGTAAAACTTTCAAATTGAAATGCGGCTTTGTCTAATCTCATAAATTAGATCATAATCTATATCTGATTAGTGTTTTTTTAGAGATGCGCCTCCTAGATACATGTTAATTAAATTCCGATACAATTACAATATTTTTAAACCTACAATTATTTCAACTTTAGAAATTATTTTATGAGCCGTAACCTTAACGTTATTTCCAAAACAAAAATTTAATTTGATAATTTACATAATGAAATGATAGCATTATTATTTTTTATAAAATCTAAATTTTCTATTTAAAAATCAAATATTTCTTGTAATTATTGACTATTTCAAATTGTTTTAATTGCAATTAATTGACGCAAATACTCATAATTAGCAGTTAAAATATTATAACTTAATTATTTAATTGCGCTACGTAAATGAAATGAATAGGAAAGGAATTCAATGAAAGTGTTAAATAAAAAATTGGCTAGACATAGAAATAATATATACAGTTTTTGTTATTGTTCCTCGAAGTTATTTGGAATAAATTACTTTTATTACCTACTAGGCGCCAGAAAGAATTTTGTATACAACTTTTTTTGTATGTTTTTACTACGTTTCATTCAACTTGTTCATTGATGGCGCAAATTTCCGAGAATCGTCTACGTTTTTTTTGCCGCATTTCTTTGCACTCGACGAATATAGTATTTTTTTGTCAGCTTTAGTTTACAATAATGAATTCATTCATAATTTTCTGCAAATTCCAATCATACCTTAATGGTAGGTACTTTAAGATCAGGTACAATGATGAGGTAACCTTCCTAAGACCTGTAGTGTCTACAGTTCTTCAGGGAAGCGTGGCTCTTATACCCAATCTTCACAGCAGACCACCGTAGCCACGTTCGCGGATGACTTGTACTTGTTTATATTTTATCAGTGTAGTTTGGGTATTGGATTAATCTACAATATTGTTTATTTCATTTATATTTAGATTATTATTATTTTTCTTTTTATATTAGTAGATTGCTTATTGTAAATTAAAAAAAGAACATAATTTCACTATTGTACTTGCAGAATACTACTACATTTTCAAATGAATGTAACAAAAATTAAGAGTTACAGTTCTAATTAGATACAATAATTTTATTAATTCCCAGTTTTCAAATATAAATTGTTCTTAAAGGCTGTAAAGAAAACATAGAATAATTATTAAAATCTAATCATTATTTCATAGGCTTTTCATGAAAAAATGACAAGTTAATTGAAATGTTTCCATATTATTAATAATTCATCCTTTCCTTATAATAATTCCCTTAAGATAATTACATGACCACACAATTGAAATTAGAATTTCTCACCTTTCCAACTAGCCTACTGGCATCTTCATGCTGTCGCGGAGTCGGCTGCTAAGAGCTGGAGAAAATGAAAAAAAAAACGGATTTTCTTTAATAACTCTAAAAGCCCATGAATTTCTCGATAACCCCTTAAGATAATTATATGACCGACCACACAATTGAAAGCTGAATATTTCACCTTTCCAACGAGTCTATTAGCATCTTTGTGCTGTCGTGGAGTCACCTACTATGAGCTGTAGAAATTCGATAGAAAGTGAATAAGATTTACTTAAAAATCGTTTTGATGAAAAAAAGGATTTTCTTTAATACAATCATTTTATTAATACCAAATATAATTTGTTCTTAAAGGCTTTAAAGAAAACATAGAATAATTATTAAAATCTAATCATTATTTCATACCAAAAAATCGAAACCTAATATGATAAATTTATAACAAAAAAAAAACATAATTTAATGAAAATTTGTAATAGAATTTTTACAAGTATAAAGAAAATATAGGCTTTTCATGAAAAAAATGATAAGTTAATTGAAATGTTTCCATATTATTAATAATTCATCATTCATAGCCGTATTCATTTTCTCTCGATGTGTCGGCGTTTTCAATTACGCCAATAAATCATTACATCACGTGTGCGTGCATGCAAAAGTTTCAAATTTACAAACAAAGCACATACGCACACACCTATATATATATTTGCATATAGTATATAAATATATATATATATACATTTCCATTAAATTGCTTTCAGCTTTTATTAACCTGCCCTTCGCCAACAATAAAAAAAACTGAGTCCAAACAAAAACTGTTATGTATAATTTGGGTTTGCGCTATTATTATTATTTATATATATATATATATATCAAAAACCATTTAATTAAAATTGACTGTGGATAATAAAGAGTGACGCTCAATAATTGAAGAAAAAAAACAACAACAATTAATAAAATATATGTGACATGAATAATTTTTTTTTATAAAAAAAGTTTTCTCGTTTTTTTTATTTTTTAAATTGAGAATACACAATGCGAGTGCATTCGATTACGTAAACTCGGGTGAAATTGTATGCGGGATGCGATACGCAATATATTTACTTCGAGGTATGGAAGCAGGAAGCAGGAAGCATTCACGTGCAGAATGGTAGAAAAATGAAAGTTGCACGAACAAAATCCAATTCAATCTTTTCAATATTCGAAACGTTCATCGATTCGGATTAAATATTTCAATTATTATTTATTGTGAATAAGTTTTTTTTTATTTCAATTTTTTAATATCTTCGATTTTTAGGAAAATATTAATCATTTCATTGGTTAATAAATGTAAATTAAAACGTAAACTTCTCTGAAAGAGAAAATAATTACAAATAACTATCCTATTCCATATTTACTTAACAATCATCGTGGTTAAGAATGAATATAATATTAAAAATTGTTACATATAATAATTGATTACATAAATTAGTTAAAATGTAATTTATTTATTAGATTCTAAAATTATCTTTTAATATTAGTAATTATTACTTATCATTCGTTTGTATATCAAAAGTTTAGATAGTTAGCAATTGCTAATGTACGGTTTCTGCGCTAATTAGAATGATTAATAGTAGTTGTAAAATGTAATTACCTAAACTTCCGATCTAAATTAGCAATCTATGCAAATCGATCTGCATTCCATGTCCGTTCTCAACTTCTTTTGTTTTTTTTTCTCCTCGATACTCATTCCGTTTGTTTCTCTCTTCACGTTTTTTTTTTTTGGGCGAAGGGGAAGTTAAAGCTGTCCAACAACGACATTTATTGCTTAAATTAGTTCGACCTCAGCCGGCGAACCCACAATTAGGTAACCGTTAATTCGCCATTCGAGATGGAACTTTTTTTTGTGTTTTCAGAATATCTCAAGCACCTGCACACCTCAACCCCATACTAAATTTTCACAACCCTTGAAGAAGAACGAATTTCTTCAAAACCTCGTTGACAATTATTAATGTGATTTCGTGATTGGTTTGCGGTAAATAGGGGATGAATAAATAATTGTTAATTTGATCTATACGCATTAATCTGACATTTCGGAGCAAAATAGATTATAATGAATATAGTAGCAACATGTGTGTTCGATTCGGGGGGATGCACTAATTGTCTGGGCTAAAATTTTTGCGCGGCGCAACGCGCGAGGTTCTAAATCAATTAAATCCCTAAATTAATGCATTGATACGTCAAAACGTTACGCAACGGCGGCTCGCCAACATCAGCGTTATGTTTAGGCATTAGATTTAGAGTCAATACACATGCAGAAGACTCAATTTAACTACTGAAGAATATATTTAATTAAACAAATGATGTGAACAACTTTATACTTTCAATTATATAACGAAATGATCTATTGATAAAAAAAAGTATAAAGCCTATTGGCATCTTCGTGCTGCTAAGATCTGGAGAAATTGGAAAAAAAGGATTTTTTTAATAACTTGAAAAACCAGTAAAATTTTTGATAACCCCTCAAGATAATTACATGATCGACCATACAATTAAAAGCTGAATATTTCACCTTTCCGACAAGCCTATTGGCATCTTTGTGCTATTGCGGAATCGGCTGCTAAGAGCTGGAGAAATTGAAAAAATATATTTTTTTAAATAACTGTAAAACCCCGTGAATTTCTCGACAATTCCTTAAGATAATTACATGATCGACCACGCAATTAAAAGCTGAATATTTCACCTTTCCGACAAGCCTATTGGCATCTTCGTGCTGTCGCGGAGTCACATGCTATTAGCTGTTGAAATTGGATACAAAGTGAATAGGATTTACTTAAAAATCGCTTTGATCGAAAAAGTTTTTCATGAATTTCTCAATAACCCCTTAATATAAGGCCACATAATTAAAAGCAGAATATGTCACCTTTCACTCAATAAATTTCATCAATCTTAAATTATCAATAAATTGAATTAATTCATATTTCATTCACAATACTTTTTGGATATTTTCCAATGGGTAAAATAGAGAAAAAAATAATATCTTTATTCAATAAATAAAAGTAATAAACAACAATGTTTCAATCAAATCATTAAAATATAACATATTTCAAATACATACATTGATTTCCAGCATACAAAATTTGAAGATTGAGGAATTTTCCAAATTTATTTTGAATCATTTTTTTTTTTACATAAAAATATTCACATTATAAACTGAAGAAATTATGTAAAAATTAACAACTTTATACTTTTCATTATAAAGACAAAAAATTAAAGTTCACTAAATAAATTTAAATCATTTTAATTTATTTGAATAATTCATTGTGAATCAATTTGCTACAATTTTTTGCTTATTTTACATAACATTATACAAATTATAGAAAATTTGAAGAAAAAAATCGACAGTAAACATAAAATTATTAAATAAATTAAAATATAAACTGAATCATTCGTTTTACTAATTAATTTTAATAAATTGAAGAATCTCATCGAATAATTCATTATGGATTTGTTTAATATATAAAATGAAAGAAAATATGCAAAAAAAATAACAACTTTATATAACAAAATTTTCTACTAACTAATTTTATTATTAATATAAAAACCTACATCATTCTATCATTAATTACTAATTAATTTACTACAAATTTGTTCACATTTAGATACAATAGTAACAAATTATTTGAACAGTTGCGAAAGTGAATGATTTATAGTTGCACCACTTTAATACACAAAATGTAACGAATCTTGCATAATCCAATAAGATTAAACAATTTTAACTTTCTTAACTTTTTGTGTGTTATTATTGATATTATTTTGGTAGATAAATCAAAAAAAAAAAACTTATTTACTATTACACCTGATGCCCGTGGCTGTCCATCGGTCGAAGGGTTTGGAGACAGGATGGGAAAGGATGACAAAGAGGTTTGGCTCGGTCGTGCGTGTTCCAGATCGAAAAGGATAATGGAACCATCAGATAATATAAATGAGTGTTAAACGCGGCCACGTGTTGTCCCGGAAATTACTCCAAACCTCTCTCTCACTTTTACACACACGAGACAACCCCAAAACACGACCCCGTGTTTCCGTATTTTAGGGATTACCGCGCTTAAATAATTCATGGCATCTGTTGGTCAGCCACGTGAATAATAGTTCACTGTAATTGTTTTAATTGGAAGAGGGATCACCCTTTTCACCCTGCAACTCGAAGCTCTCCTTTCCATTTAAATCCTCGCAGATTTCGATCTACCTTCAATTAATTATATCGGAATTTATATATATAAATGAAGTCAAAGTCATAACGACTAATTTGAAATGTTTAGAAAAGGAAATTAATTAGAATAATGAAATACTTGAATAATAAAAACAAACAAATTAAATGAAATTATAAAGTAATTAAAATTGTCGTAATTGGATTTTTCGGTGAGAAAAGTAACAAAAAGTTGATGTGATAATGAATGAGAAAGGAGAACTCGTATTGGTTTTTCTTTTTTTTTTTGAGGAAGGAAGAGGATGAATTAAAACTGGGAAGAAATCGAATTTAAATCTCGATTCAGGCAACAAAGCGAGCCCAAATTGATTTCCACGTAATCCCCCTTTCACGCCATATTACATCGCTTCCACAGAATTACCAACACCCGTCCGCAGCCTCCGTCAATACCCTCCATCGACTCTCCACTTCTTCGTCGAAGAATGAACGAAATCATTTTATCATTCGCACCCATGTACACGCACAAAAGATAGACACAAAAAAACGAGATGATTGAAAATGGAAAATACGAACATTTTTAAAATTATTAAACAAATTAAAAACTATTCAACTTTAATGAAAATCAATAAAAAGAAAGGATAAATGAATATTTATAAACAAATCAGCTTAATTTTTCAAACTGACAAAAATCTATACTATATTGAGATGGAAATTCTATAAAATTTAATACTTTATAAACTCGAAATTGAAGTGTTTTTATAATTCTTATAATTGAATAATGAAACCAATTAGAGTAACAATATTCGAATCGAGAATTTTATTATCTTTATAACTATCACCTATAAAATTAACAGGTTCTGGTTAATTCTGTTGAAGACTAGTCGTATTTTACTCAGTAGCTTCAAATGCTAGGATATTTTCAAATAAGAAACGAACATCTTAAAAACTCTACTAGTGATTACTTGAAATACATGTAATCATTAATATTTGAAATAAACGTTACAGTTACAAAATTATCTTTATAATTCTTTTTCCATATAAAATTAACATATTCTGGTTAACTTATAAAAAAACTGTTAAAGATTAGTTGTGTTTTATTCATTTGCTTGAAATTAAAGGATATTTCAAAATAAGAAACGAATATCTTAAAAACTCTATACTCTCTATACAAACTAAAGAAAGTCTAAACTTTTGAAATTGATTGGAGAATGAAACTACATACATTAAACAGTTACAAAATTATCTTTATAATTCTTTTTCCATATAAAATTAACATCTTCTGGTTAACTTATAAAAAAAACTTTTAAAGATTAGTTGTCTTTTATTCATTTGCGTAAAATAAAAGGATATTTCCAAATAAGAAGCAAATATCTTAAAAACTCTATACTTTTACAAACTAAAGAAAGTCTAAACTTTTGAAATTGATTGGAGAATGAAACTACATACATTAAACAGTTACAAAATTATCTTTATAATTCTTTTTGCATATAAAATTAACATCTTCTGGTTAACTTATAAAAAAAAACTGTTAAAGATTAGTTGTGTTTTATTCATCTGCTTGAAATGAAAGGAATTTTCCAAATAAGAAACAAATATCTTAAAAACTATGCTTTTACAAACTAAAGAAAGTCTAAACTTTTGAAATTGTTTGGAAAATGAAACTACATACATTAAACAGTTACAAAATTATCTTTATAATTCTTTTTGCATATAAAATTAACATCTTCTGGTTAACTTATAAAAAAAAACTGTTAAAGGTTAGTTGTGTTTTATTAATTTGCTTGAAATGAAAGGATATTTCCAAATAAGAAACGAATATCTTAAAAACTCTATACTATTACAAACTAAACAAAGTCTAAACTTTTGAAATTGATTGGAGAATGAAACTACATACATTAAACAGTTACAAAATTATCTTTATAATTCTTTTTGCATATAAAATTAACATCTTCTGGTTAACTTATAAAAAAAAACTGTTAAAGATTAGTTGTGTTTTATACATTTGCTTAAAATGAAAGGATATTTCCAAATAAGAAGCGAATATCTAAAAACTTTATACTTCTACAAACTAAAGAAAATCTAAATAACATATAAGAGATATTTTTTTACCTGTTAAAAGTTTCATGTGTAATTAACTTTTGAAATTGATTGGAAAGTGAAACTACATACATTGAACAGTTACAAAATTATCTTTATAATTCTTGCATATAAAATTAGCAGGTTCTGGTTAATTATATAAGACTGGTCTTACATAATGAAATGCGAAATGTGTATTACTTCTGCTAATATTACCGTCGCAACGTTAATGAAAAGGGGCATCCACTATGTGCACAAAATGTGTTACATGAAACCGATTATGCAAATGATTCGCACTTTTCGACGTTGTGCAAGGGTCCTACACTTAATTAGTTTGTACGCATTGTACATAAGGCGAAGCACATAAAACGTGCATTTATATGTATAATATCGTTTTACGAGTTTGTGCGTTGAGCGTGCGACAAACAGGCGTTGTTGTTGTTGTTATTGTTATTATTAATGTTGTTGCTGCTGTTGTTATGTTGTTGTTTACGTGGAGAACGAAGGTAGGGATAATTTATGAACAGGGCTATAAAATTTAATTAATTCCTAGATACTAAAACCACGACACAGGGAAGAGTAACAAAAAAAACACATTCAACAGCAACAAGAACAAAAAAAAAGGAGAGAGAGAAGAGAAATGCTGTTAAGTTAATTAATCGTCCCCGAATGGAGAAAATGGAAGGCGATAGCGTATTTCCATTTTTATTTCGTCGCGTTTAATAATCCACTCGAGACACACCAAGGACTAAATCATTTAGATTAAGTAATTGCGTTATATTAGTTAGGAAATTGGATTTGTTTTAACTCATTCTCACAATTTTTAATTACTTCAATCAAATGAATTTGTTTAAAACATAATAATTAACTGAATTTGTATTTTATCATTAATCTTTCAAATTGTTACTGAATCAACAAATCTTAAGATAAAATTAATGTTTTTCTTTTTTAAAAGTTCACAACTTTGGATAAATTTTGACTTTTTCTATTTAATTTGTTGATTTAATTCTTTCATCTTACATCTTACAAAACTCACCTTACAAAAGGTAAAGCTTCTTTATATAAAATTTAATCTGTTTTCAATTTGGTATTAGCTCTTTCCATTATATGTATTACATATTTTTTTCTTCTCTTGGTCCTTTTTTGATGGTTAATGAATGACACGCGTCTGCGTTTTTCGGCTCAGCCGAACGTAACGAAAGTGATCAATCAACGAAAAATTTTCGGACAGCTAACGTACACACGCGTACTCGATCCTTATCTGAGCTAAAGGGACGAAAAGTCCTCGTGTTTTTTTTGTTTTGTTTGTTGGTGGTTGCGGAAGGGGTAGTGTTTGGGGTTGCTTTTTTTGGGGGAGAATACCACCAGACCAGACCACACATGCGGCTCATTAATTTAACGGATGCAAATCTTCACACTTCCAATGACACGACTTTCGGGTCTTCAGCATTAATCACCCACCTATCCACGAATGCTCAGACACATTAACCTTAGGGCTTTACGTCACTTTGACTAATGACACTTACGTCACCGATTGAGAAATTAGCGCCCTAAATGACTACAACTCGAAATTAATGAAGCATTAGCATTACTTTAACGGAAATTTTAACATTCACAAACTTAAGAAATTTGGTACAAATCTTCTAGACTTATTATATATTAGATACTATAAATAAATTTATAAACTTTGGTCAGCCTATTAGTATATACATTTTTATTGTATGTTAAAATTTATTTATGTATAAATTGTACTTTTTTTTTCTCTTCTTCTTATGTATCGATGTTTGGCCAATAAATTATTATTATTATTTATAAAAAAAATGACGAATTTAAGGGAAATGTACATGTTAATTGAAAATGCTTTCAAGTATTCAAATCACTTATGGTATATGAGCACTTTATTAAATCATTGCGTTGTCCTTCACCTAAATGAACGGTAACGTTTGCAATTCCCATAAGTGAGTTGCAAAAACAAATTAGAAAAAAAAAGAATGGTATGAATAATGACCATCAGCTATCATTCACGTGCAATTAATTAACATTAAAATATTACAAAAGCGCACGCAAATTGAAAAAAATACTCGCGGTTTTGCTCATATCCACACAGAAGGATAAATGATGCTATGATATATGCATCCACAAATATACGAAGAGCGTTTTTTTGCATTTTTATTAATTCATTTTCATATGCGTTTCTCTCTTCGTTATATTTTTGTATATGTAATATAACAAAGTAATAGAGTATTTATACGGTCCCCTGGGGTGGCAGTAATAAACCATAGTGTGTGTCCCATATGCACTTAGTAATCCATAACAATACCGCACCGCACCCCAAAAAATAATCAAAGCGTTTTTCTAAATACTACAAAGGGCAGCCTCTCGAGCGCTGCAAGTGATCAAGGGGGCTCTTCCTACTACCAACAATGAACGGACCTCTCCTTCTCTCCATTTCCCTCCTCCACCCAAACTCCCACCCACCCACTCTCGCAGTCAATCCCTGTGACCTTTTGGGAAAATGAAAGGGCCACCATTAAATGCAATCCGTCGTCCCCACAATGCGACGATTAATTAAAAAAAAAAAGAGAGAGTCTACTGCATGTGGAAAGGCAGGATGAGGCAAAATTTCGTAATTAATAAGTCCGAAAAAAAATGCTACTCCTAGTTTTAGTTTTTACTTTTGCACACACGGTTCTCTATTAAACATATAAAAGCCAGTATTACGTTTCGTTACCAAAGAGAACAGAGATTAAACACTGTTGATTTCTCTCTCTCTTTCTCTCCCATCAACACACATAGCTTGGAAAAAGTTTCGTAACCAAAGTTTAATTAAAAAATCATAATAATAATAATAGGTAATATTTTTATATATTCTATATTTATATGCTTAAATACTCATTATTCAATGTATTCCAACAAATAATATGGAAAATAAATGTTATATTATTAATTTTCAATTTGCTAAAGTATATAGATCAAATATGGGTTGAATCGAAATGAAAAATATTAATTAGTAAATCCATTTAGAAGAAAAAAAGGTAGAAGAAATTCTATAAACTCAGGGAATATCACATTCGATCTTCTTTTTCCCTTCAACATCATTTTTTTTGTGTGTTTTTTTTTTCATTCACTTCTCTTCTTCTGCTCATCGCGCATATAAAAGCCGCAATCGGGCTGCATTTCGAGAGAGCGCCGAGATTAAACGTGTCAAAGACGGTTTAATTTCCAGGGGAAAATTTCAACTACTGCCATCCCGTTTTCCATCCATATCTCTCCTCTATATCCGTCGCATTCCAATGCACGACTTCTGCACGCGCTCTCTTCTTTTCTTTACTCCTCTCGTTTTGTTCACATTCTTCTTTTTCTCTTCTTCACCCAGGACTCCAGCTATATTTTTTTTTGTGCGGGATTTCGCTCCGTACTTTGTACAGATTAGAGTACGTACACAAGGATAGTTTTGTTTCTGTGATGTTCCACTGTGCGTTGTTAAAATGAGTGTAAAGAGCGCAACCCCCTCAGGATTATTACGAAGATTGCTTCAGACACACCACTCAAAAGAAGGCCAAAACAAACGAAATACATGTGTATACACGTATATTTATACAAATAGAGAGCAAATGAAAGAGAGGGAAATGGAAAATGCGATACGTGAAAATTAATTAAAGCGAAACCCGTTCGTCTGACTAATTTACGTGTTTTGTGTTAGCGTAGTCCTCGTTCATAAATAAGTGCAAGAGGAAGAAAATGTAAGTTGGGAGAGGGATAAAAAAAATAATAATAAAGAAGCCGAGAGGTTGAAATAATCGATTTGAGCGAGCAGATTGCAAGGAAAGAAGTGCTTATTGAGTGTACTCGAGTATACAGGGTGAAACTATCAATGTAACTCAAATAAAAGTAATTCGGATTTCTACAATTATTTGCACAAGTACTATGTAAATTGACAGGTACTTAGCAAATAATTGGACAAGTATTTCAATTTTGGCTTCTTCATGTAATTTGATGCATTGATTCAGGTGTATTGTCGTGTCCCAGGGATGGTTTTCTGGATACTAACACTTCTTCTGTTGTCTTCTGTTTGATAAATAATGAATCCAACGAGTTTTAATTGTAGTTTATTATTAAAATATGCTTTAATGTGTGATAGGTCTAAGACTAATTACAAATTACTTATTCTACTTATAAAATTAACTAATCAGGAGGGATTAGGACACAGTTTTGATAAGATGCTTCAGGTCACTGCTCCTATGCGGATTCTGCGTCTGATTTCTCAGTTGAAAATAGGAAGAAATGTTACAATCGGTCTCACGGTGAAGATTCCTTTATGCTTATGTATATGTTTATATAATAAGACGACTAAGAGATATCTCTAATTCGTTATATTAACAATAATAATTGTAATAATAACGGTTGGACACAGCAGTGTGTAATGTAGATAAGCAACTACTAACATAATATCTTAAATTATGTAGTGCATTACAGATACATGTTTTATGATGCATGTGGAATGGTAGTAGCAAAAGTGAAGATTCACCCTGTATATAATAGGAGTGCAGGAGAATGGAAGGTCCCCGGTGTGTTAATGTAGTCTTGTTTAATGGAAAGGCCTGGTGGCATTAAAAGAAAGATCACCGAAGGTCTGCCGGATTAATCTGTGCTCCTCTATTAAAGACTTCAATGGGCGCCAACCCCACCGGTTTTCCGATTAACTCCCCCATCGGGGGCTTAAATATACGCAGGGTGGTCGCATCACTCTCATTACTCTCCACTAGACAGCCAACGGATTACGATACCATACATGTCACTCCTAATACACTCTCCTTCTTTTCCATACCGCAATTATTATTACACTCCTTGCAGACGACCGACTCCATCCACAAAGGACGAAGCGAAATTAAATACAGTTTTAAAACTGCCCCGTTAATAATGCATTAATTCCGTCCATCTCTCTCTCAAACATCCACTTGATGTTAAATGAAATAAAATAATTACAGACATTCGCAAAATGAGGAAATCGTTTTAATGCTTAACTGTTAATAATTAAACAAATTGTTTAATATTTTCATTGACACTTAATTTAGTTAAATACAAATATTAATCAGTCAATTATCTCAATTAATAATTGAAAGCTTTTCATTATAAAAATGTATTTAAAAAAAAACATGTAAATTTTATTTGTAAACAAGGCAATCATAATATTGCTAAAAAATATTAGTAAATATGATTATTTTGTTAACATTTTAAAATTGAATTTTCATACAAAATTTTTGATTTAACATTGAAATCTTCATGAGATTACAGAGTGATTTATTTTCTGTGTGTTTTCACAGGATGGAGCAATAAATTATGATGAATTGGGGGAAATAAAAATTATGGAAAATAAAATTTAGAAAAATCCGAGAGGCGACGAAATTTCCCGTTTGTTTTTGGGCGCGGCACACGTGAAAAGAGAGCTTCGGGGGTGGCGAATTTCGTGTATGTGTATATGTATAAAAAAAAATGTGGCCAAACGACGTGTGTGTGTGTTTGTTTGTGCTGGAGTGTGTTTGTAACATCAGTTAAGTAAATATTATTATGGTCATTTATTTTAGCAGCGCATTTATTCGGACCATTAGCGTTAAAAATGGACTAAAAATTAATAAAAATATAGCCGCGGTCGTCCCGTTCGCATATATTTTTCCTCCCGGCTTTTATTATTATGATGGAGCATTATCCGGGCTTTAATACAACCGGAGTAAAAATGTATGTACGCCATTATATACGTGCGTATATATTTCATATGTATACGCAATTCGGTTATCCAACCAACTACCGCTGCTTTCCAACTTAATCCTAAGAAATACATAGAAATTTATACACATCTTTTTGACGTGACTTTAACGTTTCATATCTTTCAAGAAATTATAATAAATTAAGTTAACTCTACACCTTGAAGTTCAAAGATGACCATAAAAAGAAAATGTGGTACTTAAACTTCACTATAAACGAGCTCTTCGATAATTAATAGTAGCGTTTCTACTAATCGTATTACATAATTAATCATTGGTCAGTTAGGACAGATAATTAACAGAGATCGTTTTAGTTAATATAATAGTATAATTAAAATCCAGTATATAAAATAAGTATTATCACTTTGTGAGCATCGCCAACTGAAAGAGATAAGCCCCAATGAGTTTGGTGCCTTCGTAGAAGTTTCTTGCTAAGATGCATTCGTTGTCCGGTCCGTTTCCACCCTTCTGCACGAGCGGCAGCAAAAGTATACTCTTCCCAATCATCTCCAAGATGTTAATGCTAGTGCTGTCCCTGTCTTCCCTGATCATACTAGGATCTTCCTTGTAAATCTAATTGAAAAAATAATTAATTATAAAATGTAATTATTAAATTGAAGTAAAACCTGGATAGTAGCCCTTCTTGCAGCTTCGTAATTAACTGTAGCGCAATCCTCCAACCACGGACGACTCGACGAAATCAAATCTACTTCGACGGTGTTCGTAATATCCAAATCTTTGGCAACTGACTTAATGTAATCCACAACTTGCTCGTGGCAGTTATCGTACGTCTGTCGTGGAACAATCTTAAGCACAAACTTCCTCTTCATCTTGCTGAAATCCTTCTTCTCGCAGATGCACTGTTCAATATCGTCGACGAAGATCGTGGGCATACGCCAATAGTGCATCAAGAGTTTGATTTTATCCCAATTCTGCCAATCCGGCGGCAGCAAGTGTCTAATTAAGATTTAAAAAAAAACGTATCAATAGAAACAATGATATAAATCAGCTTTTAAAAACCTGACGTCCTCCACGTGGAAGTGGATTTTCTCAAACATCTGCTCTTCGTCGGGCGTAATTTGAATCACGTGCTTGTCGAGATCAGGTATCAAAACTTTGTCACCCTTGGCGATCTTCTCGAAAATTCTCACCAAATCATCTTTAGGCTCCGATTTCGACCCTTCCACCTTGGTCACAGTCACGTCGTAATGTATAAATCCTTGAAGAATTAAATAAATCGAATTCGCAATATTGTTAATTGTGTAACTGCATACCGACGCAACCGTAAGATACGCAAGGATATTTGTCGCCCAACCATTCGGAATCGCATACCACCACATAATCTATATCGCTCAAGAATTCTTGCTTTTGAGTCATCAGGAAATCCTTCATGCCTTCGCTGTTCTGATGATACATTGATTCAATGATGAACTTAATGTTTACAGGCAATTGAAGTTCTTGATGTTTGATGGCCATTATAGTATGGAACCAGCTAATCAAAGGTCCTTTTCCTTGAGCCACTCCGCATCCGTAGATGGTCTTGTTGTTATGATCGACCTTCCAAGGATCCGTGCGCCAGTTAACAACATTCGGATTCTTTATATCTATATTCCCGTAGACGCAAATCTAAAACAAGGATAAACAGTGATTGATTTATGGATTAAATATTACTTACAGTTTTCTTTTTAGTTCCTGGGGCTTTAACAGTGCCCAAGATGATTGGCGGTAGCCTGACTTTTTTACCTCCCAAATTATGATAACCTACGTAGAAGCACTCGTATTTAGCGCCCATCTTAACCATCCATCCCTCGATGAACTTTACCATTTTGATTAAGTCGTCTCTGTATTTGATGTCTCCTGAGATCGACTTGATCTCGATGGCTTCTTGGAGATCATCGAGGAAGGATAAATGGTTCGAGTCCACGTATTGCAAGACTTTGCGCAGATCCGGTTGAATCTTGATCTTCTTGCTGGACTTGATGGCAAAGTATTCCCCGTAATTTTGGTTGGTGGTTTGCGTTTCGGTGTGCTCCGTGCGATACGAATGCGGAGTTACCATGATTAACCCTTGTGTAAGTACGGGAAACGGATTAGGTAATCGGTGTAAAAATAAGCGAAAATGTATAAGCTGCCAATCAGGATGTACTCGAACATTTCAACATTTGTAAAGCAAACAAAAATAAACAACAGCACAACTGACGTTCGATCAGGGTTTGCTTCGATTATTATTATTATTATTTTTTTCTTCAGGAAAGCAAGAGAGAAAAGTTGCGAGGCTTTCTATTATCTTCGATAGACTTTTATTTGACGTTTAGTGTTGATTCGAGACCGGCCCCAAAGCGAACTTTCCGAAGACATTTACTCCTGCTTACTTACTTTACCTTCTCCATCCTCGCCTTTCGGAAAAATCGATGCTCGAGAAATATTTTATAATAGAATAAAGTGATATATAAAAGTCTCCAGTTTTCAACTCTTGTGTGGTTTTCCTGCAGAGGAGGTTTATTTTTCTCTTCCGTTATTTTTTTTTCTCTTTCCCCGTTCGCCTCTGTTTAATCCGCTGATATATGGCATCGGTTTTAACAGGGATGTCAATGTTTTAGCCGGGCCGAGTGTTGTCTGTGACAGGAGGATAATCCATCACGATTTACGGCACATCGGCGCACGATTTACAGCTTGCCATCGACATGTCCTGCCGCTCTCCGGGCGCACCAAAACCATCGACGACGAGGGTGTAAAGAGAGCAAGGACTCGCTCATACTCCGCGCGACATCCGCCAATAAACAATACCATTAAATACACTTGAATCTCACACCCAGATTTATACCTTTTCCCACCTGCATAACCAGAGTTCATTGGAATGCGCCGCCCTTAATGCAATTTTAGTAGACACCATGAAAGAGTTATTACTTAATCCTAATCATACCATAAGTATAGCATAACTACAGTAAAATGTCTATTTGAAATTAAACATTGCAAGGAATTACCAAGCAATTGAAAATCCTTTGGAATTGTAATAAATAACAATTAATTATTCTAAGAATCTTCTATAAAAGTTTGTAAGATTAACTACAGCCATCATTGAAAAAAGACTGTAATACATTATTCAATGATAAATATTCAACAATGAAGTCATAAAATTGATATAAACCATTGGAACATTCAATGATTGTATAACAGACAAACCTCGGCATGGATTTGAAATTATAATTATTAACATTTACTTATTTATGTTAGTATTATTTGTATTTGTAAATATAGTAAATTAAAAGGTTTTTCGTGAAAAAATAAGGAAAAACAAATATAAACTGCAGAATTTATTTTCATGGACGGTTATGCTGTGTGTTTAGAGTTTAGAAACTTAAGTTTTGAAAGCTGTTGTAACGAAAAGTAAGTTAGGAGAGGTGGGAAGAATATAGCTTCTTTTTTTTGATGGACAAATGGAACTAAATGATTTATTTGGCAATATTCGGTGGGTTGTGTTCGAAGTCTATGTATATGTGTGTGAGCTTTGGCGTTTTGCAGGATCGGAAACGATGGCTGTATTGAGATATAGAGAGAAGTATATATAAATGGGGTGGTTACCACCCCAGTAGAGATACGAACTGGCATCACTGATTAATTTATTGGCCACTGGGGTACGATGCGGTCGCTCACACTTTACGCCGCCGCCGCTGCCTCCACCGCAACCATGGTTTCCGGAAAACCGGAAATCGCCATTTAATCGATTTTTACCTTACACAGAACGAAACATACACATTTTTATTTAACGTTATATTTTATTTACAATATAAAACATAGATTAGATTTTATAAATAAATGATCAGATTTAATGACTATAAATGTTTGTAATTATCTGGATACTGGATAAGGGTTGGATTTATTGGAGAATATAACATCTAAAGTTAAGGATTAAAAGATTGAACAAGCTGATGTCCGTCTCGAGTGGCAAATTGATAAATGAGGATGATAATAATTGGTTGTCACAAAAGAAGTAAAAAAAAAGCAATGTTAAGAGGAACAGTGGAAAAATGGATGGTGGAAGGATGGAGGACGATGATGGAATGGAAAATAAATAAAAAAAAGTGTGCGGATGGCGCTGGCGCGGACCGGTATTTTACGAGGCGTTTTATACCGGCTCCGGCCTCCCTTACGTACAATATTCGAGATTGTCGCCCTTTTCCCTTTACCAATGTGAAACCGGCGCGCGATAGAAGATAATAAAAAGCACTGTATATAAGGAAAATGCATTACGATTTCGCGGGACGGAATGGGCCCCTCGAGATTGGCCGGATAAACTCTCAGGCCATATTATTTCGCGGTTCGTTCAGTTTGCACACCGGCCGTTTTACCTTTAATAACTTCCCTTCTACCGTTCCCTACGCTCTTTCCATCCATCCACCAACACCACAACCACCCCCAGGCGGAGCGAGGGCGCAGACGAAAAGGGAAACGAGAAATGGAAGCAGCTTCTGCAGCGGCAGGGGCCAAAAACAATTACTTGATATGATCCCTCCTTTCAGCATTGAACTTCTTCCGCGTGCATTAAACTTCCGACGAAGTGCAATCACCGTTTCGCCGGTGTAAGAGAAGCAGTTTGTTTTCTTAATGATTCTTCTTGTTAAAATTTAACGGTGGCTCGTCGCGCTGTAATGAATATGTTGCGCTTAAAAAGTACCGCCTCCGGTTAAAACTAGCTCAACTTCTAAAACCTCCAATTTTACTCTATTCAAACTTATATTTACTAAATTCATATTCAACATTCGCAATTGTTATATAACATTTAAAAATTTCATCAATTAAATTAATAAAAACTTTATAACATCATTTTTTTAATTATTAACTGTTAAAAAAAAGTAGGCTTCACGATTTCCTCTATATTATTTAAATTAGTATTATTAAGAACTTTAGTCAATTAAAAAAAGTTAACTTAATTAATGATAAAATCGTTTTGATGAATCGTTAAAATTGTTGAATACCCGAAAAACTGTCTGTTTAAACACGAACAACATGAAATAAACTCAAACAAATATGAATATAAATAGATTAATAAAAATGGATTTCATTAGTTTCGTGTCAGCAATAAAATAAACATAATTTTTATTAATTGTGCGCGGAGCTGCGGGAAAAAATTGGTATGGGAGGGTTGAGGTACCGAATTTGTCATGGTTAAATGGCAATAATCAGTACAAATGAATGCGCTGCGAAACTGCATCAATATGCTTTATTCGAACAAATTACACCATTAATAATACACCCATTCATGCGACCGGTATCACTTCAATTCTTCGGGCTGGAAAAGTATTCCTTGGAACCCTTTGGATCTGGTTTGATGGTCTTGCTTCCCTTATGCCAATTAGCTGGGCAAACTGCAATTAACAGGATGATTAATAAATGTTATTTGAATGTTGAGTTAAACAACCTTCTCCATGTTTCTCCACGAATTGGAACGCTTCGATCAACCTGAGGGTCTCATCCACAGACCTTCCAACCGGTAAATCGTTTACAGTCATCTGTCTCAAGATACCTTTACCATCGATGATGAACAAACCGCGCAGCGCTATGCCTTCTTCTTCAATCAGAACCTCGTAGTCCCTGGCAATATTCTTCTTCAAATCGGAAAGCAGTGGATAACTGATTGGACCCAAACCTCCATCCTAAATCATTATACAAAATACACAATTTCAATACGTATTTGTATGAAAACAACAGAATTTACCTCTTTCTTGGTATTTTTCCATCCCAAATGGGTGTAATGAGAATCGACGGAAATTCCAATTACTTCGGCGTTCATTTTCTTAAAATCTTCAATCCTATCGTGAAATGCGATCAATTCCGTTGGACAAACAAATGTGCTAAAAATATAACAAAAATAAAAATCAATTTTAAACAAGTATGGATTATTTTAAGAACAGAATGATTACTTTAACATGACATTGACTATTAGTGTTATCAGTTATGCTTCCTTATATGTTACATAACAAGATCAATATTAAAAATACTTACAAATCCAATGGATAGAAAACCAAAACAAGATATTTGCCTTTGTAATCGGAGAGCTTGATCTCTTTGAATTCATCACCGATGACAGCCATACCTTTGAAGTCAGGAGCTGGGCATTGTACCCTTGGACCACCCAAGACAGAGCCTAAACACACAGAAACAAATCATTGTAAAACCTCTATTAATTTGTTAACATTTCCCAAAATCACTTGCCAGTCTGGAAGTTCCTCAAGAGCACTCCATTGGTAAAGGATTGAAGAACATTGGTATTTTTCAAAGCTGAAGTAGCTCTGATCACTTTAGGAGTCTACAAGATCAATTTAAGTTTAATGTAATACTGTAGTTGGTTTTGTTTTAAAGCCATGACACTTACGTTTCTTAAAAGGTTTCCAATCAGACTTGCCATGATCGAGCTGATGAGTTTGCTTAATTACTAAAACGATAAAATTACTTAAAAATATATCAAAGTAATTTTGCTGTAAATTTTAAATAGGTTATCTCACTTACGTGAAGTTAGTTAACAGCTGCAATAACTTCAACTTACTTAATTTAAAAAATAATGATGATGAGATCAACAATTATGTAACTATGCACATAAAGTTGACGATAATTGAATAATGTACTATCACATTTTATAACTAAAATATTAAAAATATTATTTAAATTTACTCATAGATAAATTAATCAATCATAATATTTTATATTCAATAAAATCGTAGCTATAAGTAATTAAAAGTTTAATAGTAAAGTTTACAATTAAAGCTTTATATAAAATTTCAAATTTTATCAGCGCAACATTGCCTGAACTATAGGCTTGAAAATGGATACAAGAGATGGTGCTGAAAATAATCTTTCAGTTAGGAAAACAAACCAAAATTTTTCTATAGCAATAGTTTGAGTTTTTAATGTAGATACAATAAGAAAACAATATGTTAAAGTTTTATAAATTCCAATTAGTTTATTTTAACAGGAGAAATTCTTTAAATTCCGAATGAGCAGTCGTACAGGCCACTTCTTTGTCTTCATGACCTCCTGGTATACCATTTTAGGTTGCTATTTAAGAAATGTATTTTAAAATATTAAATAAAGGACATTCCATTCTTAATTGGAATTTAAAATTCTACACACACATAATTTTGTTAATAATTTAAATCTTCATTTAAATACCATCCAAGCAACTGAAGTTGGCTACACTCTACAAATCTCCAAATGCTCCAAAGTTGGTAGTCCGACTGCCAAGTGGTTTCAAATCAGGTGTTTTCGTCCCTGTGTATTTATTATTTTTATTTACAATTAATTTATAATCCGGAATCGCTTGGAGAGAGAAACATGGCTAAATTAGATCTCTAGTTGCAAGGATTATCTGCATCAGCATACATAATCTGCTTGGTAAATAAAATGACTGCAACAAGAACAAAGAAACAACAAATAATGTAAATACCATTAATTTCAGTTGATTACGAACATGCTATGGTCTTAATATGTTTAAAATCGAATCCTACATCACACCAATACTACTAAGCTATGTTGACAAGTATATTAAAAATTTCAGGCCTGAGGATTCTCAGGTAAGTGCTTGATTTGTCATCACAACATGCACTGCATATTGTAATGCTTTAGGTCTCTTTGTGGGGTGGAGATGCATCGTTCCACAACCTAGACTTAAGACTGGAGGTTCTCGAGCAGGAACTTCAATTGCCATTTAGCTTTGTCTCTGGACACATCCATGAACTGTTGATCCATGTGCCATGGACAAAATTGGCATCAGAACCAATTACAATCACAATAAACACTATAGGTATTTATTATTTGATTACTTGTAGTCATTTACAATTAATTGATTTCTTACATTTATAGAATGTATTTTAAAATTAAGAGGCGCAGAAAGTGCAAGGGATAATGGTCAGGCAAAGGATAAGCAGAAGAAAAATCAGAATAAAAGGTTTATTATTTAAACTGTTAGATCTATTTTGGAATTAACTATTGTTATTTGTAGACAAAACATTGAGACACCTCCCAGCTATGTGCAGAATTTGATTAATAAGATAGTCAGTAATATAAGGATTTACTGTAATAATTTGATCTTGAAGTATGTGGAGGAGGATATTGTACTATCCATGAATGTTAAACTCTTAACATTTGAATCAGCCAATGAAAAATGGGAACCAGCTTATACAGATGTATCGCAATCGCATGTTGTTATAAGGAAGGTGATTGCTGTGAACGATTTAACTGTTTGTTTGGACAAGAGGAATGCCTCGGGGAAGATCGATGTCTACCAAGAACCTATGCTCTATCGCTGCTCTATGGTTATCCATTTACTAAGAACTTACTATGTAGCTTCACTTAAGAAGGCTTCGACGACGCGTTTGGATATCTATTGCAATTCGTAAGATTACGCAACGGATTTATATTTGATTTATAATTATCATTTGCAGGATGGAATTTAGCATGACGGAACAGCAAATTCCGATGCTGCTGCGGCTTATACATCTGTTACAAGCTTTGCATCAGAAGGAGCTAAAATCCGAAATTGAAGTAAATAAAGATACTGCAGATAACGTCACAGAACCAAATGGTATAAATTTGAATTTTTCTTAAAGAACATTTAAACAGGATTTCTTTGCAGCTGAATACACGCAAGATAAACAGTCGTTGGCTGGATGGGCATGGTCTTTCTTACCATCGGTATTACCTACCAATTGGGATGATTGGGATATCACGCAACAAATCGCTACTATCGGTCACGTAACACAAATCAGCTTCTACGTTGATAATGCTTCACTAACATTTAAGGTGATTTAATTAAATTATCATTAAAATGTTGTAATTTAATTGGTGTTGTAGGTGTCTGAATCTAGTAACGAAAAAGGAAATTACTATACGCAAAAGAAACTGAAACATTGGCCTTTGCTGACATTGCGTTTGCAAGGAATTTTCATGGAATCTATTACGGTGGGAAGGGTTTGGGTGCACGTTGGTATGGGCGTTAGTCAAATGGTGTTGCTGCCCATTGGTCACTGCAGTTGTTCGGTGCAAGATGTTTTCGATGGGACTGCGACAACTGAATATCTGAAGGCTGGTTGGGTGTCGGATGTGCACAAAAGCGATTCCCTTTTCGACGCAGAGGCTGTTGAAAATAAGGGACAGAATAAAATATATAATATGGATTGGGATACACATCTGGAGACGCATACTGAGACCTCGCTCTTGGGTAGATCGGCAGCTTTTGCCGTGGATTACATTTATAAATTGGATGTTCCCGATGATACGGCCAGCGAGAATCTTTCCGAATTGGGGAGCGACTTAGAATATAGGTTTGATTGTTTAAATATCGACGGCGATGGATTAATTATATTTTGAATGATTTTAGTAATTATTCGGAAAAGGCTATGCTTCGATTCATGGTTGGGCCTTTGAAGCTGCGAATCTGTTCGGGTTTGCTGCATAGATTAAGTAGTTTACAAGCGGCGGCTTCCGCCTACGATTACACGCCTTATAGTATTCCCAAGCCGGAACCAGTACTGACTGAGTTGCAGCCACCAGCTGCTGATGATTATGACGCGTTGAATGAGAATATACCAACTAGGGTTGTCCGTTATACTATGCTGGCTCCGGTTATAGAATTCCAATTGATGGATCATCCGTACTTCCAGGCAACTAAAGGATATCTATTCAAAAAGAGAAAAGTAATATTTTGCATCAAACTTCTAATTAGTAATTTAATCAATTTGTTCTTTTAGAAAACGTCTGTGATAAATCCAACTCCTTCTCAACAAGTCGACCTGCCAAAAATCACTTTACAATGCCAATGCATCGATTTACGTATATCCAATCCCATGTACATCAAGCGTTTGCTGCGTACAACTTGCCAATTACCTGAACCTCCTCAGCAAATGTTCGACGCTTGCCACACGGATTTAACATTGAAAATAAGCGCATTCAGCAGTCGTTTGATCGTTTCCAATATGCAATTTACCATCATGACTCCAAGCTACGCGTCTTTCCAAAGCAGGACTATTCTAATGCCTCAGTATTGGATCAACCCAGATATTCCACATCAACAATTTAGCTTCGAATCTGGTAATTTATCAAATATCTTTAAATTGAAATATATTATTATTTTTTAATTTGAGCAGAAGGTATAACTATAACGGGGACCAATCCGAAAATAGCGTTGGTCGCGCAAATCATCGATAAACTGATGAAAATGGACTGCGAGGATTCCCAAACCACTATTATCCATAGCTCAATAATGCAAGATGCCGTCAAAGATTCCGGATTCGTTTATTTGGAGTTTTGCGTGGAAGCCATCAACTTTAAGAAAGTCAAAACTAATACGACAATTACTTGGGATGGTAGCTTAGGATCCATCAAGGCATTCGTCTTTGAACCAATGTCACGTCGAGATTCCAACGATACTATGATAAACTCAAATTATTATTTATCCAGCGAGATTCAACAAGTATTGGTTTTCTCCGGGCCCGAGTATAAGGATGATTACAATAACGATCAACCTTTATTGAATGCAACAATTCAATTTCCTATTGATGCCGAGAAACAGTGTCATCCTCCAGTGTTGATGTTTAACTTGCGCGAAATCAAAATCTGTTTGGATCCTTTGATGTGCAAGTGGCTACTGTATACACCTAGGATTGTGCACACCAAAACAGAAGTGATTTTCGATTCGAGTCAGAGAAAATTGAGTCGAAGTTTTTCTGATGCTAGTGCTTATGAGACTCCTAGAAGAGCCAGGACACCTTATGAATCCATTCACAGTAGTCTCGACCAAGTCACTATACCTCAAAAAATGCAAGCTACAACTAGTAAAGACGACGAGAGCGTCATTGATGTAATCTATTAATTTGTATAAAGTTTAATATGGTTTTAACATTTAAAAACAGTTTCAGGAGAAGACCTACGACTTTCTTAAAAAGTGGTTCGATGTTTGGAAAGGTCTGCTGTTGTATGGCGATATATCGCAATGCACGATTTATTTTCCAGTCAAATCGTTGTCCGCTGTAGGATCTCAAGGTAAGTTTTTTTTTTAAAACTAAACCAAAATTTAAATTATATATATTTTTAGGAATTCAACAAGCAATCGATGAAGCAATGAGGAAGGAATATCCCTCAGATATTTTCGTAGTGACTTTACCATCTGCTGTTATTCGAAGTTCATCCTGCAAAGAAAATCTTATTCGATACATGAACGCTATGCCTGTGATAATGCCGGAAACTGTTTGGACTAAAAGTAATTACATTTAAATTCATACTTAATTGATTATGTAATGTAAACATGTTATGATCCTAGGTAGATCTAGCTTTCCATGGAACATAATAATTTCCGATTTTTGTTGCTACACGTGGCAAAATGGTGAAAAGGTAGTGTGTCTTTCGCCTGTGGTGATAACAGCAACGGTGGGTTTATCCACGAAGCACCATAGACCCGAAAACGAATCCCAAAGTCTTCCTATGTTGAATCTTAATACCAGTAAGCACGACATCGATAGTTTAGGTGTTTGCATTCACATCGATATGACTCCAATTGTGATATCAATATCGGAATTACAAGTAATTTATATACTTTTCTTTTGTTTGCTATATTACATTGATTTATCCTTTTAGGTGTGTTTAATTGCAAGTATTGCACATGGATTATTTGAAGTATTATATAATGTAATGCCTGAACAGCAGGAGAGTGCTAGAAGCGAACCAGCAATGCAAATATCAGCTAGTAATAACTCGAACCTATCGCCGACATTGATGAAGGAAAGTACAGTGGAAACAATGAGCGAAAAGACAGCTCGAGTGAACACAGATAAATTGGACAATGAGAACATCAAATTAACAGCTTGGATTCAATGCACCATCGCCAAGTTTAGCCTGGAGCTGTTGGCTCATGACTCAAAGGATATTAAAGAGAACGTTTACAAGAAGAGGCCTAATTTGAAGTTTGTTCTTGATGCTGAAGATATTGTTAGCTCCCTCGACTTTCAAAGCGTCTATCTCAAAGTTAAAAGCAAAATTGGATCTGCTAGTATAATGCATTATGTCAAGTAAATATTAAGTAAATAACTAAACTGTAAATTTTATAATATTTTTGATTTGTTAAAAGGGAAAACCAAAAATGGAAACCAGGTGAATTTTTGGGTTTTGTGATGCAAGCGAACGATGAACATCTGAAGTCTGAAAGACAAGAAGACACGAGTTTTGCTAACATCACCATAACGAGAGCGAGTTGTCAGCACACCCATAATTTGTGGGGAACTGCAAAAAAGAACAAACAAACTGTACGTGCTAAATTTGTTAATTAAATTCAAATCTAATAATGTTATTTTTGCAGGAAGATAAAGAAGAAACGCGTAAAGTTCATTCACGATTTATAACTGAAATTGTGTTGAGTCTACAACCAATAGATATACTTATTTCACCAGCTACTCTGAAAAATTACTTCTTGGTTTTAGAGCCTCTACTGCAAATCCCAACTTTGCCATCCAAACCCAAAAAAGTGGTTAAATCTAATTCCAATTGGAGCAACCGCTCATTACCTTTGACATACTTGGAATTCCACGATTTTCGTGTAATCATGCCTTCTGTTGAACTTGGCAACCAGAATGCACGGCAGAATGCAACAATATTTGATATCAAAGCGATTAATCTGACCCCAACTGCCGTTAATCCCATTTGCAGAACACCTTGCAGACCGGATATTTACCAGCAAGCAGCACAAGCTAGAATCTTAAACGTTCCAGGAAGTGATGTTGAGGATCGTCAATACCAATTGGATATATTAGGTATATCGATGCATACTGGAGCATGGTCGGAAATCAAGCAGAACTTTAAATCCTTTGGAAAAACTGTCACTGTTTTACGAACGATGAGCGAAAATCCAGCTTTGGAATGGAACAATATGGGTAGAGCTAAATTAAAGAATAGCCCAGATGGCCATTTGTATCCCATTATAAGGAAGTAAGTCTTTTAAACTATTACAATCCATTTGTAACTAACACGTTTTTTTTAGTTTCGATGTTTCTGTAGTTGCTGCACCAGCAATGATCTACAAACGCGATGTGATTTGTGGACATTCCATGGAGATTAATTTTACTTCTGATATAATGTTAACTATATCCTTGAGTCAAATTAAGTTGTTGGACGCTCTCATAAATGAAGCGTCTTATGCGGTTGAATTAACCAATTCAAATAAGTGCACGAAAAAGAGACCTAAAGTGTTTTTCCCTTATATACAATTGGAGAAAAGCGAAGAAGTGCTGGAAACGCATGATTACATGAGAGATTCAGGCATAGAAACGTCCGATATTCGTAGTACAAATTATTCTATCAAAACTAAGGTAATGCGAAAATTTAGTTTTCTAGAGAGATTTATATGTTCGGATTTCAGGAAAGTTCTTTTTTGAGAAAGATGAGCGATGTTAGCGAAAAATCGGCGAGTATAAAGGCTGAACAGACGCAACAGTATATTCCTTTAGATGTTTTGGTAGCTGGCGGAAAATTTTCGTTTGTTCTCTACGAAATCGAGAAGAAAAACGCTGTTAGAACTGCGTACGAAGTGAGTTTAATTATTTTATTTTTTGACTTATATTTATGATTTTTTTTTAAATTTGCAGTCTGAAACTGAGCATGGATATGAGGCTTCAGATGAAGGAAGTATAGATGAAAGACCGAACGTTGAAATGTTCACTCCTCTAATATTCTTAAATATTATACAACCAAATGCATTTTTATCCGATACCCAGATTGGGAAGAAGGTACAAGTTACATGTTATGATCTAGGTATAAAAATTGGTGGTCCGGATCATCGCATCATGAAAGGTACCATAACCGAAGAAGATTTTCCTATAAAACTTCTGGAAACCAAATCGGGAACACCAAACCCGGATACAGGAATCCTACCAGCTTTCTTTACTCTAAAATGGACGAAAAGTATGGGTAAAACAGCAACTCTAGAAATTGATTTAGCGAAACCCACGAAGATACTTTGCTCAATTCCGCGATGGATGTATCTCTTACACATCCAAGAGAGAATCATAGAGAACTTCAAGAATAACCGAAGCATAATCCGGCGTGAGATAAAGATTAAGAAACCCGAACCGCAAAGATCCATGGAGCATTACTCAAAATTCAAAGAAATTAAGGATAAATTTTTCGGCATTACCCAATTCACGATCAATATGTCTCAAATGATTTTAGCTGTTCAAACAGCCAAGCATTTTGAAGTACGACTGAGCTTCCAAAAACTGTACAACCATTTAACTTTATCGAATCGTCCCGAGAAGCTTCTGGACTTTCTGAGCTTGGATTGCGTCACACTTGGCGTGTGCAGAGATGGTGAAACAAAATTGCTGTTAAACCCTTGGAATGTAGTTTTTGAGTTTTCCATGTTTTGGGAGAGCTGGCAGAGTGTGAACTCTAATCCTCAACTGCAAGTCTCCATAGAAAGCGATTGTATAATGTTGGATGTGAGTCCGGATAAGATTCAATCTTTGGATGAGATGCAAAGAGAGTTGACGGAGTTTTGTAGCAATTTCACTAAAACAACATCGGTGCCAATAAAAATTGAGAGTAAAAAGGTGCCGGTCGGGGAGAAAGAGCAGCATTACAAAGATGATTTGAGAGCCGGTGCTTTCCAGTTCGTCGATTCCACTAGTAATAATGTGGATGAATTACCGTTGCCTTATCAAGTGATGTTTTGGAATCGAAATATATCTGCGATGGCTTGGAGGTATCCTCAGCCAAGAGCTTTGACTAAAGTGCGCGTATTTCCAGTTCCGTTTAAAATAACAACTGGAAGCGAAGAGGACCAACAAATTCTCTGTCATTTAGAGTATTGGTCAGACTGCCATGGTTGTTATCAACCATACACGCAGTTCTATCTTTCGGAAACAGACATGTGCCATTTGGAGTTGCCAAAGAATTACCCACAACCAGCTGTGGCCTGTACCTGGCGAGTAGTCTTAACACCTTCGGTAATATTATTATCTGAAAATAGCAGATTTCATCAAATATTTAAATTGCAGATTAAAGATTATTCTTCGAGGGTCTTAGTATCACCTAGAGCTTTGGCTGGGTGCATCCGCGTCGATTCCTACTTCAACAAAAACTTAATACCGGAATTAACAGTAGCTGTACACGTTACTTCTTTAAGCATCAACTTGTACAACTACTTCAACAAGCATCTGAATTACACTCTTCACGATGATCTAAAGAATTTCACTCCAGACTTTGTGGTTCCAGAATACCAATCGTTCTTAACTTTAACCATCGATAATGCTAATGCCTTCTTGGCGACGTGGGCGTTTGAAACGGCCGTATTCGATGTTAGTGCGTCTATAAAATGTCTTATTTTGGATTACGGATTCCTCACGCAGCAGATTTTTGTTGAACCATTCACGTCTAAACTGGAGATCAGCTTAAGTAAAACGATGGGCATCAATTTTATATCGAAACCTATCCACGTGCATTTCGGTGCTTCTGCAGCGCACACCCTTGGAGTCAGCGCTCAAAACTGGGCGGATTGCTTCAGTGGAGAAGACAACCGCGAGTTGATAATCATGACCCATTACGTGATTTGCAACGATACCAATGTTAACTTACGTTTCGGACAGGTGGGTCTTGAAGATATATTTTTACCATCCAGGTATTGCCATCTGTACGCTTGGAGATCGCAGAAATGCAAGCAGATGATCCGCGTCGCTCTGGAGGAGAATCATTGGGCTTGGTCTGAGCCGTTCAGGATTGATCAGGACGGCATCTTCATGTGCAAGATAGCTAACAGAAATTCGATGATCGTGGTTACAGTGAAATCTTTGTCGGCCACTCAGAAAATGGTAGCCTTCGGAGGTCAACTTATTGTTTGCAACACTTTAATTGAGCATTTGGAGATGAAAATTCTGGAAGCCGAAGAAAAAGATAAGGACAAAGATTTCAGACACGCCCCAAGTTACATAATCCGCGGTAAGAGTACACCGCCTTCGATGCTCGTCGATGCCAACAAGGCATACTTCTTGCGCTTGAGGTTTTTCGGACTGGAATCTGCTTGGTCTGGTGATATACCTTTGATGGAGAATACCAAATGCGCGCAACCTTGGCTTGTTAAAGGTATTCATTTTTAATTATACTCAATTTAATTATTATATTTTTAATTATTTGCAGTGCCGTTACAAGAAAGAGGGCAGTTTCTGAGCGTTTGGTGTAGAATCGTCGTTCAGAATTTCGCGAAAGGTACGAAAATCATGGCAATGCTGTGGCCTCTCTTCATGATTCGCTCAAATATGCCCATCAATGCAAAAGTTCGAATCGAAACTCCTACTCTTAATGTGCACATAGAATCCACAGTTAGCGGCTTAGGAGAGTACCAGCAGCTGTATTGTCCCGGCACCATAGACCATTCTCATCAACTGACCTTCCAATTGGAGTAAAATGATTTAACTTTTCTTCTTGAAATTATCCAATTAATTCAATTTATTTTTAGTACTACAACTTCATCGTCGAATCCTTACGTTCCCTTGAACTATAGCTTAGTGGACCAGAAGAACTTCTTCCGCAAATCAGAGAAGGAAGATATCAACGAGATTCTGGCTGTAATTAATAAGTATGATAAATCGCAATGGCCTTATTTTAAGGAAGAATTGGAAGATGTCGAGTTTACAATTGAGGAGCAACCTTTGGCTCATGTCCAGGTAATTTGTGCAGTTAATCCTTTTCAAAAATCTATTTTCAATTTACTTTTTATTTCAAGGTTCGATACCAAAACGCGTGCCAATATTCCAGCGCTTTATTGGTAGAGTTAATACCTTGGTCTCTGTTAATTAACACTCTGGGCTGTTCCATTGCTATAATAGTGAATGAAAAAGAACTTTGCCGCATTGGGCATTACGGAATTGTAACACCACCCAAATTAGAGGTACTTCTTAAGAATGTGTATTAATTATATATATTACAACGATATTATTGGGTTTAGGAAACATTTTATATAGGTGTAGGCATAGGTGGAACGTGGAATTTATCGCCGCCTTTACAATTGGCCAAATCCAATTGGACGCAAACATTTTACATGCCTCAAATCACCGGAACGATTCCTTTGGAAGGTTGCATCAAATCCGTAGTCAAATGTGAACCTTACGTAAGTGAAAAAAACTATATATAAAATGCGTTTGAAAATGGATAAATATTTTTTTTAGATATGCGTAATTTCCATAGCAAGTTCTATGTCCAACGAGATCCGATTGTTGCGAGTCAGTTCTTCGCACGTGATTACTAGTCATTTGAATTTCCAAGTTCAAGTCATGTGCTTTGCAGTGCCCGAACATCAAGTCAATATGCATATGCCTAGGCATCTGGAAAAACATGCTTTCACGCTTTCGCCACACCTAAATAAAAAGTAATTTAATCTTAAACATACCGATTTTCCAAAACATAATTAATACTGATATTTTTAGTAATACGGGAATCTCTGTAATCCAATGGTACTCTTTGGGAAACAATACTGAAGACCAATCAGAATATGCGCTTTACGTTTCCTTTGCTTCAAACGGTTCCCACAATTGGTCTTGTCCAATTCGCGTGGATAAAATGCTTGTTCGCCGTAGTGTTTCCATACAAACCGAAGAAATGAGCGTGAGTTATTTACTTAACATTTCTTAATATTATAAAATTAATGTTCATGTATTAAAGGTGCCTGTGGTGTTAATTTCGCAAGAACATAAAGGACAAACCTTTATTTCTTTACACCAAGACTTCAATCCACAATTGTTAGTCGAAAATCAGAGCGGTACAAAAATCTACTGCGCTCAATCTGGTGCTGAACAGGGCACAATTTTTTCAGATTGTGAGCACTTCAGTTGGATATGTTCTGTGGATGATGGTAAATCTTGTTACTACACGATGCCTGTGATTGCTGAAAAATTCCCGGATTTACCGCAACAAAACTACTATGAAACTTTAGTTTTCGCATCAGATCCAGAAAGTAAGTTGCTGTAATCTTTGAATCAGGAAAAGATTAATTCTGTTATTTTTAGGTGATCCACAGGGATTTTTGTGGTCTACACCCATAAACGTGACGAATTTCAATGATCAATTTGTGAGAATACCATTTTACGGAGATGTTAGAATTTCGGTTAAATATTCTGTGCACACTATACATGTTACCATAGAGTCAGTCAGTCAGGTAAGCAGCAATCATTTATTTGTTTATCATTTATTATTTGGGAGTATATTTTAGGTTGAGATTAGCGCTAGAGATATAAGAGTTCGTTTGTCCATGCACGAAATGGAGACCACTCAAAATTTGTTCAATAAAAAAGAATCTCCAACTGAGATTGATGTAATTAGCTTTTATATTTATTAGACCACAACTAATATTATTATTTTAGGCATCTGAGAGTTGCACCACGTTGGCTAGCACCACATATTTCAGCGCGGAAGACAGTAACTCTTCCTTGAGTTCCGTTAACACTGGAGGTAAGCATCATCCGAAGTATATAGAGGTGATGCCTGTGGTTATGGAGAAGAACCCGAGTCAGTCGTTGAATGAAATCGAGGATGTTAATGCGAAGAGCAATCTGAAGGAATGGACAGCCCTGAGGGTGTTGGTATTCATCAAAGGGATAACCTTCACTTTGACCTCTGATATAGAAAACGGAGGCGTAGAAAAGACTGAAGTCGCTAGTTTAACCTGCGACGATATTTCCTTGACCGTCACGAGATCAGAGGTAGTAGTATTAAAGATTTATCCGAATATAAAAATTAAATTATTTGTTTTCCAGATTTCGCAAATTTGTTTGAGCATATCCGATGTGCAGGTCGACAATCAATTGTATTCGCGTGGTTCATATGATTTTCCGGTTTTATTGGTAGGACAAGAAGCGAAGATTAATAATTGCTTGAAGAGTCTGAACGTGCCTATAATTCAATTAGTTCATACCGCTCAAAACGATTGTTTGATCAAGGTGGATCTGAATGTTGAGACTTGGAAGGATCCTGTGCAACAGTGTAACGTTACAGGTATTTATAATACAATTAGGTTTTAATGTAAAATATAAATTTAATGGGTTTGTAGGTGTTAGAGATATAAAAATTAAAATAGAACCAATTTCGGCTTTCATCGAAGATACGTACATGTACAAACTCTTCGAGTACGTGTCTGTGCTGCAGCCAAGTAAATTGTTGGTGTGGCCCAAAGCGCGAACGAAAGGCTACGGAAAGATGAATTCCATGTCTGTAATCATTCCGGAGCACTTGATATGGGGTTCGAGACTTTTGTCCAAGCCATTAAGCTTACGCACTTTTACTATTGAACCTCTGTCAGTGCTCCTCTCCATACATTGTTCTGTAAAGATTTACATAGCCTTGGACCAATCGCCTCTGCAATTCGGGAAATTCGATAAGAAGCGTTTGTTCACAACGAATTATAGACTGGGTCACGCGTTGACTATGCATTACTTAAGTGGAGCCATTTTTGGAGCCGGCTGGGTAGTTGGGTCTTTGGAACTTTTAGGTAGTCCAGGAGGTTTGGCGCGCGCCATGGGCACTGGGTTGAGGGATTTCGTTAGTCTTCCATATTACGGCTTGATACAAGGGCCTTGGGCTTTCTTGCGCGGCGTTTCGTACGGATCCGCCAGTCTCATGAAACACGTAACAGCAGGAACTTTACAATCGGTTACGAAATTGGCATCTAGTGTAGCTAGGAATTTGGATCGCTTGACTTTGGATGAGGAGCATTTAAAGAGAACCGAAGAATCGCGCAGGCAGAGGCCACAAGGTGTAACGCAAGGTTTTATGCAGGTAAATACGAAGAAGATATTTTAGAGTTTTTACTTAATGGGGTTTATTTTTAAGGGTTTGACTGGATTAGGAATTAGTCTTTTGGGTGCTGTGGGCGGAATCGCCCATCATCCTTTGCAATCTGTGATGATCGAAGGTGCTTCCCCTAGAAGCTTGGTGGCTGGGGTTGGGAAAGGAATTGTTGGTGTCTTCACGAAACCGTTGAGCGGAGCTGCCGAGTTGATAGCCTTAACTGGTCAAGGTTTGCTGCAAGGAGCAGGATGGAATAAAATGCCTGAACCAAGGATGAATCCCGTACTGAATCACGTCTACTCATCTCCGAATTCCTTGTTGAAGTATAAATACAAATTTTTATCCGATGGACACATCTTGTTCGTGACAGAAGCAACTGCGATCACGAACATAAGTCAATACGATGCTGTTGCTCTGATCCTGACCACAGAATCTTTGGTGATCATCGACGTGGATGAAGACATGACGCAGAGGGTGCTGAGTTTATCCGAATTGTCCGGAGTAAACAACAACGACCCAACGTTGCTATGCTTGAAGTTGGATCCACCTAAAGTGAGTTTGAAGACGGAAGATGATGAGATCGTCGAAATGGATCCAGTCTCGAGAGCCAGAGTAGCGGATTATGTGCGTAGCACTGTAGGTTTAATGCAATTACCGGATAGTCAAAGTCCGGAACATTCCGAGATGAGCATCTCCCCAGATTCCAGTCCCAGCGGAAGCCCCAACGGCGGTAACGTCGAAGAAACTTTGCTCACCTTCTACGTGAATCCTCAAAGTCGGAATTACTTCTTGTGCGTGCTCACTTTGGCCAAACAGCAATGGCAGGAGTTCAATTTCCCAATTTTATGAAGAAAAATTTTAATAAATCACAACGATTCAAATCGAAAGATTTTATTATTTTATATATATTAATTATATTCTTTTATTTAAAACACGTTAATCATATTTACATTTATTACACATTCATACTTAGTCAATATTTTAATAATAATAATAATGTTTAGACAAACTTTATAAACAACCCAACAGTTCGTTGAAAGGCATGTCGACCTGATCTTTGACTTTCATCAGACTATCCACGAACGTTTTTCTCTGACCGTCGTTACTTAAGTTATTGTAGAAATCTGATCCTGCAATGCAGAGGATCTTCCTATCCTCGTACTCGTATCTGCCGATGCGTTTCTGCACGTACGGAAAGATGTTCCGAAGCCAGACATTCGTGCTTGCAGAGATGAAGAAGCAAGTCAAACACCAAGTCGCCATTCCGATCGAAAACGACTGCGTAAAGTTCGTCAAACTAAACACAACCCAATCTTGGAGGAGTGACAGCTGTGACTGTTCAATAGCGTACTCGAAGATCTTGAAAACGACTTTGCTCATTTGCATCGGATGCCTTTGCTGGGGCGACAGAAACTCGCTGATCACTTTAGTCAAGATGTCGGCCGGCGAGAAGAAATCGTTCAGGAGTGTCGACAACGATTCGCTCAAGATTTCAACTTCAAACGGAAAACCCTTCTTAATTCTATCGAAGACCACGGAAATCTTTTCGATTGTTTGTACTAAATGATCAGGGTTACTCTGAACCAATCCATTGGAGACATCAGAGTTCTCCAAATGATCAGAATATTCTAAAGCAAAAGAAATAGGTAATTGAATTCATAATAATCAACTATTCTTACCTATATACATGGAAGTAAACAGAAGTTGAGCAGCCGGAAGAGCCACCACAGGATTAGCATTCTTTAACTTGTCAAGAGCCAACTGCATTATCATTCCCGTGTTTTTCTTTGGAAGCCTCTTACTTATTATCAACCTTTCCAAACCCTAAAACAAACACATTTTTATACAAAACAATAACACAAATTAAATTTGTTAAATAATACTTTTAACAATGGAATGTATATATTTTTAACGGTCTTCGCATCGTACAGCAAAGCCAAGACGTTGGACAGAACGTTATTCACAAATTCCGCATCCAAAAGCGGAAAGTCAATATTCTCTATCAAGTAAAACGCTAAACTCCAAACCAGCAGAGTGTGGTTTTGCGATTGATTCAAAATACTGAAACAAAATTATTATTGTAAATAAATAGCAATAGTTGGATTTTTACTAACTTATTGTTTGTATTTATATGGCACTGGATATACTCGATGGCTATTGGAAGAAAGATCTGCATTTCCTCGGAAATGGCACCGGTGGTTGTTTTTGGAGATGTACCCATTTGCAAGATGTAGAGTAAACCGTGGATACTGGAAATCCTAGCCGAGATAAACGCACTTTTCAAAGACTGCGTGATGATTTTTTTGGCCAACTCGAAATATTCCATGTCCTTAAAAATAATTACACAATTTTTATAACATATTAATATATGTTGAATGTTAGTTACCGGTGATAAAACCGATACAGCCTTGCAGATTCCTACAACCAAATATTGATGAATGATTTCATCTTCTACGGCGTGGTTTCTCGATAATTCAGAGAATATATCCAGCATCCAAACGAACTCTGATCTTTCACTGAAAAGATCCGATATCGCGAGAATTGATTTAACAACTTCTTGGAGTAGCCTCAAAGGCAGAACCTCTTCGGATTTGATCCATTGAGAGTAGAGGTCAAGGAGGAATTGTAAGCACGAATTCAGATCCAAACCGATTTCCGAGAGCACCTTTTCTCGTTGCAGATAAACTTTGGCGGCTTCGCTATCCTCTTTAAGCTCTATGATCTTAATGGATAACTGCAAATATTCCACAGAAACTTGCCCGTACGAGTAGCCAAATGTCTGCTTCTCCAGGTTCGGCTTGGAGAACACGTCAGGTATGTAAATGTCTCCATTCATTTTCTCAATCATTTTCGCTTGGAATCTTGCTTGCAGCTCCTTCAGTTTCAATACACTCGTAGAATGATCCAGCAATTCGCGATCGCGGGAGACGTGTATGAATTTGGAGACGTTACTGTTGCCTGGACGGGGATAGTATAGAGTTTGCAGGAGGAGAGATGTTATAGCTTGAACTACTAAACTAGTGGAATGTGTAATAGCGTTGATCTCTTCAATTGAACTGTCGCTATTGGGATTGGCACTGAGGACGCTGAGGAGACACATCCATGTTTCTTCGAACTGTTGCCGCGAAGACCAACCTAGCAACGTGATCCTAAATATAAATTCTTCTAAAATCTCGATTTCCTGGAGGTAGTCGATGGGAAGCGGCGGGACCTGAGTACGGTACAAACCGGTCATTTTCACGGAGAGCCCGCACTTCCACGCCGTGGGCGGAGTAAGTACAAACGAGTTCACCAATGGCAATCTGCCCAAAGATATCACAATACTTCTTAAGCTAATGAAGAGATACCTAGGTATATCTACTTCCAGGTTGCGAACCTTTTGCAACCATGTGACAAGAACGGACATCCGGTGCACGCATTCACCTGCTGCACGGGTTTCCGGATCGTCGAGTGTCTCCTCCAAGCTTTCAGAGAAGACCGTAGGCAGAGGCTCGGAATTAACTAGAAGTTCATGAATTAACTTATATAGACAGTTCACCGCGGAACACAGCCGCGAAAGATGCGTATCTTGGCCTAAAATCGCGCACATAATATTATTCTTCAGAATACCGTCGCAGCATCTTATGCAAGCGTTCAAAAACCCGACGTCGATCCCCGTTTCATTCTCGTAAGAAAACGCGGCTAGCTCAAGACATACAACACTGAAAATCGCGAAATCTTCGTGACTCGATTCTGGTATTCCCGAGTCTTTACACCTCACGAACACATCAACTGCCAAAACAATATCCTTTAAAGAAGACAAAAATGTTTCATCCGCGAGCAATTCGCACAGATTAGATTTATACTTAGTTTCATTGGCACTAGAAGTCCGTCCTTCCACTAAGAAAACCTAAACAAATCATGACAATGAGATCATCCACATCGTAATAAAAAATAATAATTACTTGATGAGGCGTCGGCATTGCTTCCCTGATCCTCTTTATTTCTGCAAATAGATAATCGCTGCAGACCTTCAGCAACTCCTCGCCTCCAAAGTTGAAACAATCTTTTAACACAGATTTCGGAAATCCCTTCGAACGTAAAATATTACTAACATCTTCATAAGAAAGTTTACTTAGAAGTTCTGCAGTTTCCACTCCTTTATTAGCAGTTTCGCATCGACCTTGGATTATCGATATATACCAGTCCTTGTGAATATTGAGTTTCTTGATGCAATTAAGATTGATTGCTCGCCTCTCGTCTAAACATAAAGGAGGGGAATCGTAGTAAAGTGTTGCTAACTTATTCAAAAGACCCACAAGCATTTCGTGTCTACAATACAAAAAAAAAAATGATAACAATAGCTACGAATTAATTATATAAAAATTACTTTTTTGTCAAGTTCAAAGAAACCAAAACATCCATCAATCCATTTAAATTAGTTTTCGACAATTGTCCTACAATCTCGTTCTTATTCATTGTTAACAGAAGTTCGACCCTTCTGCACAACAAATTGCTAACGTTTCTAGAAACTGCCAGCTGCCTGCATTCCAGTAATCTTGGTATTAACATCATCAGTAGATTTCCAGTTTGAGCTTTGTGTGCACCCTCCACGCATTGCAAAAGGTTCATCTTGAACTGAGGCTGAGAACAGTAGAAGTATTAATGTTGATTCACAAAAAAGCAATGATGAAGGTTACTTCTTCAATATCGAGGCATTTTGTGGAGATTGAGTGAATCAACAAGCCACTCGAGGTGGAATTGCGATGCATAGAATTGATCAGCTCGGCAATCGGAGGCTCCGAGCACAAATTTACCAACAGTATTATATTGTTTCTAAAGAACCAAGACAATTTGTCCTCCTGTAAATGTTCGCTCTAAAATATAATAACTTAAAAGAAATTTATGATTGACAATATATAAGATTACCATAAAATCTGCATAAACTATAGTGGAACCGATTCGAACGATATCATCATTAACACTTGATGGTTTCTTGAGAAGCCGCGCATCTTTAATTTCAGCAAATCTCAAAGTGGAGGACCAAAACTTTTTGTCGTCGTAATTCACCAACGCCAAGATGTGGCACCATTGAAAAGTAAGCAATGGATAGAAAAATCTTAATTTCAGAAATCCCTTATTGATTTCCTCCAACGGAATCTTCTCGGAAGACCCCTGCAAAGGATCAAATTTATCGTTGAAAATTCCAATCGCGACTTTCGTAATTTTAGTATAATTCCCTAAAATCAATAGAATTATTGATAGTTTGCACCAAATATATATGTATACCTGATTGGAATATGTACAAACAATACATCAAAAAGAAACTGAATTGTTTCACGACGAAATCGTGCTCTTGATTTTGCGCGATTTCAACGCACTTATTCAAAGATATGTGCACGATGCGAAACAGGAAACGCAACAAAACAACTTCCGGTTGCACGTGAGAAAGAACGTCGCAGATTTTGGTAACGTTTAGAGGATCGGGTTCTACGATGTGCACATAAACGCTTTCCGGTGCAAACTCCATTTGATTATCGGCGATCCTCAAGAGCAATTTGTCTTCTTTCATTCGGGAGAGTATCAACAACAATATAGAAACCTTTCCTAAATAACGGACTAAATGTTTATCCTCCTAAAAAAAAATCCATTACTTAAAGTATTTATAAGAAACTCGCGAGTCGAAATTACTTGGACAGGAGGTTCTCCAAATAAGTTGATGAGTATCTTATCGACGTCTTTGTAGGCGCTCGGATGCAGTGCGAATATCAGTTTGATGATTTCCTCAAAGCAATTGCCTTCATCCACTTTGATTTTATTCTGCTCAAGCATTGATAGAAAGACGTCGAAGACTTGACGCGATAATCTGATCCATCGTTCCGAATTATCGCAATACTTGCTTTCGTTCAAGACAAGCACGAACAGATCGATGATTTCGCCGTACTCCAATAAACGTAAAAGCATAGAAACCAAAAATTCCCTGGCGGTTTCCAAATCTTTAAAATTCGGTGTATTCGATTTGTTCCTTAACAGGAAGACATCTTCAACGATCGGCTTCAGAGCAGGAATGCAATGAGTCAAAGGTGATTGTCCGCTCGCCATTAAACCATCGCATAGTTGAATGATCTTCGGAATATCTATGATACTCTTCGAATGTTGTTTGCCGTAGGATAAATGAACCAAAAATTGGAAAATTTTCGGTATCAATTCTTCAGATAAACTGAAACGAAAATAAATCGATTAACCTGTTATCAACAGATTATTACGTACCTAATTTGACCCTCTTCGATGAATTCGAATTGCTTCAAAACGAAACCTATGAAAATCTGCTCGGAATCAAGCAAACAATAATTCACCCTCAACTGCACCAATTGCCCCAACAACTGAAGAACTTGGCATTGCAATTGAACATTACTGGTAATCGTGTAATGCTAAAACATAATCGAAAATTTAATAAACATTCACTAATAAATTGATTTAGAAACCTTTAAAGATTCGATAACCATCGGTTCGAAAATCCTTATGTAATTGGCAAGTATTCTATCCGAACCTTTGTTCGCTCCAATCTTATTCTCTTTTCGATGCAAGTAACCCATTACTGTGCTATCACCATCACAGTCCACTTTTCCAACAGTATTTAAAGCGCTTACGCAATTTCCAATCGATTCAAATGGTATTTGTGCGGCACGATAGTAAAATCCGAAATTGCCCTATAGCGATGAAACGATTAGTAAATGTTTGAAGAGTATGGTAATAATTACTTCTTTCTCTCCGCTTTGAGAATTTTGATTCAAGTACGTCAAAATTACATCGGAATCCGAGCTCAAATTTGTGCCAAATAGGCTTTTCAGTAATTGCTGCACGCATAATACAGTTGATGCCGAATCCAGGTGGAAAATGGATTTTAAATACAGCAAAATCTCTTCAGCGATTCTTCCTATTTCTGTTAAGGTTGCCACCTCCAGGATTTGCGAGAAAGTGTTTAGAGTACTCTTCAGTAAACTTAGGAAGTTTTCCGATGCCTCAGACTCCAATGTGATCTATGTAAGTATTAATTTTATAAGTAATACAAAAATATGTTCAATTTAAAAATTAATATCTGCACCTTGTAATTATTGTAAGCGACTTTCAAAATATCGTAGAACTTCATGTAATGCGGAGAATTGGCGAAATATCCCATTGCATTAACTTTAGAATCGACCTTTTTATCTTCCTTGTCAGGCGTTTTGCTCGGCGAAAGTATCTTCTTTTCGCCCAAGTCGCTCTTCTTTCTCTTGATGGGAGACAAGTTGCTGGTCGATGGTAAATTGGGAAGCTTATTCTGAGGTAAATTTGGCACAGATTCGTCGATTATATGGGAAAATATATTCAGCATTTTGATCACATGCACCAAGAATACTTCGGACATTTGCGCCAAAGTCTTGTCAGCAAATAAATCCCATTGTTCCCTGGCTCCTTCCAAACCCAAATCGGCCGGAGCTTTCATATTCTCCAGCCATTTACCTAAATCAAATAGTGTATAACCAATCTATTTTCAATATTTGCATTAAAAAACAACCTGCAAAGAGATTTCCAGCCAAAGTGATCAAGTTCAAATGGCAATTAAGATCATAGCAAACGATTCCGTTCGTCAAAAGATGAACTGTAACGTTTAGTAGATCCGCGGAACTGCTTATGAAGTATTCCTCTATTGGAGATGCGATTCCTCCAATGGAGTTGCTTCGCTGGAATATCTGCCGCTGCTTCGTTACCGAAATCGTCTTAAAACAGCTCCAAGCCTTTTTATACACACTCGTTGGAAATTTGAAGCTCAAAGCATTCAAAGTCTCTATACAGCCGTACTACAAGAATTACTAGTTATAACAAGACGTTCGTTTCATATAAGACGAAACTCACAATATAATATTTCGAAGTTGTTGTTAATAAGTATTGAAACAATTTGGTGATGATTTTTCCTAACGATATTTCGATGATATTCAATTTTTTGGAAGCCGTATTATATGGAAATGGCATACTTTCGACGAAGTGTTTCTTGTTGATGTTACCATCTATCTCTCCACTAAATAATCGTGGGATATACGTATTTCGGTAAGAGACAGCCTTGAACGTAACCGTAGAGTCATTAGGATAATGATGTTTGAAATACAATTTTGGTATAACCCTATAAAATGATGTACATTTAGAATAAATCTATATAGTTTGAAATTTATAATAAAAAAAACTCACGAGACTATAGCATTTGATGCTGCTAAACGAACACGCTGATCTTCGTCCTTGATGAGCTCAAATAGAATATTAAAAACCACTTTGTTTTGATACTGCGAAGTGGGAAATGCGTGTGCTATGGTTACGTACTCCAATTCGGAAATGACCTCTACTAATTTCACCTGAATATGCTCTTATTAGATAACCAGATTTATATTGAAATACGATGTTATTTACCTTAACCAACCAATATGGATCCTGCGCTAAAATTGGAAGGTAATTCAAAATGGGCCAGGCCTCAACACATAACTCTGAATCCAATAGCAATCGCAGAAAATTGTTCAAACAAACTAAAGATTGCCGACTGCAAGTTGATGATTCGTCTTTCAATCCCTGCAATGATTATGAATCTTCAATAGTTAAAGCTTAAATAAAAATTAAGTAATTGAATTACTTTTAAAAGCATTTCCATCAAATTCGATAATTTGAAGCAATCCAGACTGCAAATATCGTCGATCCAACATTGATAATCGCCGTTGCTCAATACTAAAACGGCTCTGATGAAATTGGAAATGAGGATACGCACTTGGCCCCTCAGCTGAGGATCTCCGTGATTTGCAAAAATCAATACATCGCTTATCCTCTGGGTCGTGACTTTCCGATCCAAATGGACAACAACTATTTGCGGGTATATTTGTACGATGCTCGAAAGGCATGTTAATGCAAGATTCTTTGTGGAAACTCGCACTTTCTTATCGGGAATTAATTTTCCAGGCACACCGTTCAACAAGAATTGCTTCGTTAATAAACGACCACAATAAATCAAAGGCACTGCTTTATCCAAAAAATCCCCAACGTCGATATCCTAATTAATTATAAAAAAAAACTATTATATGAGGGCGTATTATTAATTGGATTAAAACTCACTAAAGGTACATCTTCTAATAAACTTGTTGATTTATCGTCGGCCTTCAAAGAGCTACTTTTTTCAGAAGATCCCTCACTCAAGACTAGTTTGTCCATGTGCTCAACAATACTCTCGCTCTTCAAGCTATCCGCGTACAAATCATTAAGAGTACCGATGGTAATATTGGAATAATCAAAACACTTGCTCTTATCGTTGGCACTGTTGATGGTACCATCTATCGAGTCGCAGAAATTTCCCGCTTTATCATCTTTAACGTAATTCACATTGATGACGGACAATTTGGATTCGTCTATCCACTTCTCAATATCTTCCGATTTGAAGTTATCAAACAGCTCCACATCCAAAGGTAAATTGTCTTCCGAAACTAGCGTGGTAGCTACGCTCAATTGACCTATAATCATAACCAAATTAGTATTGCAATAGTAAGCATATGTAGTCATATTGCTTACTAGGCGATCGCATTTTAATTTTGGCACTTTCCGCAACGATTTTGCTACATTTGAGGCCATCTTGATTAACTAAAGCCGCCTTAAATTGCTTTGTACAATTTTGAAAAAGCGTGTTCAACGTCTCTAGCGAAGCGTTCACAATGTTGTGATCACCGTGCGAGGAATAATGCAAAGACAGTTCGTATATCTAAATCAGAGTTTTTTTTTTGTTTTGTTCTTTAGTTAACACGTGGATTATTTAATAGATGTTACCTGTAGAAATCGATCGACTGTCACTGATTTATCGATGGCGTCTTTTCTGCTTGAGAAATTGTAATTATTCATTCTCGACTCCTTCTCGAAACTCTTCAGCTTTGGCAATATTGCTTTCAGACAACCGAAAACGCCTATTATCATGAAAGTGGCGTGGCTTTCCTGGACGGGTATTAAATAATCTGGAAAATTAAATCGAGATTTGTATAGCGAAAGATCGCAGTGATTGCCAATTGGATTTACCAACTAAATTATTTAGAACATAGGAAAGGTAGATGTATGGTTTTCTACAATTCAGGCACACACTTAATATACAACTTGAGGACGTCCTTCGAATTACCGCAGACTGAGAATTTTTCACATTCTTCAAACATGCATCCAGTATACACTAAAACAGGCAAAGTAAGTTGTAAAAGAACTATATTTATTGACACTGTTGGAACCTTGATATCTCTATCCATAGTGAAACATCCAAGTGTCTTCATTATATTTCCCATACTGTTAGCTAAAGTCTCATGGACTAGTTCTTCAGTTCTCTCCAAAATCTTCACTATGCAAGGGACCAAATTAATGACATATGGTTTTCCCTTGTGTGGCCTTATGTGATGAGCCAGCAGTGCAAATCTCCATAGAGCAGCTCTCAAAGACCTAGCTGATCCATTAGATTTAATTTCCTTGTGCAATTCTATTTGGATCTTGGTAATACTGCTATTACCCATTGCCTTAAATATCAAAATAAGTATGTATCTTTAAAAGTAAGTTAATCTATTTACTCTGATGATCTTATTCAGGCACTCATCAGCTGTCATCCTGACATCAGACTCAGGATCATCACACAACTGTAAGAGAACATCCATGGCAAAACTCAGGAAAGTGTTGAAGTTCTTAGCAATCTTTATAGTGGGATTCATCATAGCCTCAACAATGATATTACAGTGCTGAATCTTCTCCTTCTTTCTGAAATTTTCGAAATGATTTAAAATCTACTTCCAGATATTCAAATAAAAAAATATTTACTTCACTGGATCTAAAGCTTGGTTAGAGTTCAGTAGCAGTCTCAGAGCCTCCAAGGACTTTAGTAGTTTCTCCTGCGTCGCCATGTCACTGCACTTATTTGCAAATTAATTAAAAAAATATTCCAATTAGAGTAAAATCACATTCACATTTATCTTAAACTTATGTTTACTCGTGTTTACATTTTTGACGTTTACTTGACACATTTGACATTTGAACTATTGGTAATGTCACAACAACATACTAATCCTATTACAGGAAACTGTATAATATATTAATAAAAGGCATGCATCTTTGGTTACAGCAATTAGGGGGCAACTAGATTAGAGCAGTTGTCGACAATTATTTTTGAATCTTACATTTGTCGATCTCCATAACTAAACAGCCCCAGAAGACTAACAGATCATTGAATATGCAAATTAAAGCTTAAAGGATCACCTTTCCAATGAGCCTACTGTCATCTTCGTGGTATCATCGAGTCGCCTGCTTGGAGCTGGAGAATGTGTACTTGCTCAAAATTCAATATGTTTACTTTTGGATTGATTTCAAGATAACCACTTAGGATAATTGTATAATTCAACAAGAATCGTAACTTAGAGATAGCCACCTTTCGAATGAGTACTCTAAAATGCTTAACGTTTAGAATTTCTTCTGGGAACAAGTTTTTTTTATGAAACTACAGTACATTTTCGAAGACGTTATTTTGCCAGCTGTTATTTGTGAAATACCAAAGTTTGTTAATTAATTTTGAAAACGCTATAACAGCTACAATTAAATATTTATGCTCATTTGAATCTACGTATATTCAAGATCAACATTAATGTCCAAATTTTTTCTGAGAGTTGGTGTATACGAAAATAAAGGCCATTTTCGAAGACGTTATTTTCCCAACTCATTTGTGAAATACCAAAGTTTGTTAATTAATTTTAAAGACGCTATAGCAGCTACAATCCAATATTTATGCTCATTTTAATCTACGTATATTCAAGATCAATATTCATTTTTAACATTCTTCTGGGAGCTTATGTATACGTAAATACAGGCCATTATCTAAGACTTTGTTTTCCTACTTGTTAATCAAAGTTTATATGTATGTTTGGTTGCAGACTGTTTCCTGAATATTCCGAAAGATGACACTGCTTGTAATAATTAAAATGCATATAACTCTAAATCTAATTTGCATTATATTTATTAGACTAAAGTAATAACATAAGATTAATTCAGGCATAATTATTAAACATTTGTTTATTTAAATTAGAACGGTTTTTAAGAAGTGGGTTTTGTGCAGCGCTAAAATGCCTGAACTACAACCTTTGAAATATTGTTAATAGATGGTGCCAGCTGTCATTCAAATTGGAAAAAATATTTTGCGCCTAAAGTACAGGCAACCGAACATACATATACTTTTTGAAGAACGATTAGGAAAACAACGACTTAGATAATCGCCTGTATTTAGGTATACATAAGCTCCCAGAAGAATGTTAGAAGTGAATGTTGATCTTGAATATACGTAGATTCAAATGAGCATAAATATTTGATTGTAGCTGCTATAGCGTCTTCAAAATTAATTAACAAACTTTAGTATTTCACAAATTATATCTAGGAAAATAACGTCTTCGAAAATGGCCTGTATTTTCGTATACACCAACTCTCAGAAAAAATTTGGACATTCATGTTGATCTTAAATATACAGAAATTAAAATAAGTGTAAATACAGGCTTGTAGCTACCATAGCTAGGTCACAATTAATTATCAAACTTTGGTATTAGACAGTTTGTAGAATAAAATTTTCGAAAATGTGTCATTTGTAAAATACCAAAGTTTGTTAATTAATTATGAAGACACTATAGCAGCTATAAACCAACATTAATGCTCATTTGAATCTACGTATATTCAAGAACAACTTCAATGTCTAACATTCTTGTGGGAGCAATTTTTTACGAAAATACAGGCCATTTTCGAAGACGTTATTTTGCCAGCTGTCATTTGTGAAATACCAAAGTTTGTTAATTAATTATGAAGACGCTATTGCAGCTATAATCCAATATTTATGCTCATTTGAATCTACGTATATTCAAGATCAATATCCATATCTAACATTCTTGTGGGAGCTATTTTTTACGAAAATACAAGCAATTTTCGAAGACGTTATTTTGCCAGCTTTCATTTATGAAATACCAAAGTTTGTTAATTAATTAAAAAGACGCTATAGCAACTATAATCCAATATTTATGCTCATTTGAATCTACGTATATTCAAGATCAACATTCATTTCTAACATTCTTCTGGGAGCTTATGTATACCTAAATACAGTCCATTATCTAAGTCGTTGTTTTCTTAATTGTTATTCAAAAACTATATGTATGTGCGGTTGCCTGTAGTTTAGGCGCAAAATATATTTTCCAATTTGAATGACAGCTGGTACCATCTGTTAGCAATATTTCAAAGGCTGTAGTTCAAGCATTTTGGCGCTGCACAAAACCCACTTCTTAATAACTGTTCTTATTTAAATAAGCAAACATATAATAATTATGTCTGAATTAATCTTATATTATTACTTTAGTCTAATAAATAAAATGCTAATTAGATTTAGAGTTATATGCATTTTAATTATGAGAAGCAGAGTCATCTTTCGGTATATTCAGGAAACACTCTGCAACCAAACATACATATAAACTTTAATGAACAAGTAGGAAAACAGAGACTTAGATAATGGCCTGTATTTTCGTAAACATGAGATCCCAGAAGAATTATATATATGGATGTTGATCTTGAATATACGCAAATTAAAATTACCCTAAATATTAGTTTCTAACTTCAATGGTGTCTTCATAATTGTCTAACAAACTTTGGTATTTCACAAATGAGTTGGGAAAATAACGTCTTCGAAAATGGTCTGTAATTTCGTATACAATAACTCTCAGAAGAATTTTGGACATTAATGTTGATCTTAAATATACAGAGAATAAAATGAGTATAAATACAGGCTTGTAGCTACCATAGCTTGGCCACAATTAATTATCAAACTTTGGTATTAGACAATTTGTAGAATAACATTTTCGAAAATGTGTCATTTGTGAAATGCCAAAGTTTGTTAATTAATTAAGAAGACGCTATAGCAACTATAATCCAATATTTATGCTCATTTGAATCTACGTATATTCAAGATCAACATCATTATCTAACATTCTTGTGGGAGCTATTTCTTACGAAAATACAGGCCATTTTCGAAGGCGTTGTTTTGCTAGCTATCATTTGTGAAATATCAATGTTTGTTAATTAATTTTGAAGACGCTACTGAAGCTATGATCCAATATTTATGCTCATTTGAATCTACGTATATTCAAGATCAACATCTATGTTTAACATTCTTGTGGGAGCTATTTTTTACGAAAATACAGGCCATTTTCGAAGACGTTATTTTGCCAGCTGTCATTTGTGAAATACCAAAGTTTGTTAATTAATTATGAAGACGCTATTGCAGCTATAATCCAATATTTATGCTCAATTGAATCTACGTATATTCAAGATCAACATTCATGTCTAAGATTATTGTGGGAACTAATATTTACGAAAATTCAGGCCATTTTCGAAGACGTTATTTTGCTAGATATAATTTGTGAAATACCAAAGTTTGTTAATTAATTTTGAAGACGCTATAGCAGCTATAATCCAATATTTATGCTCATTTGAATCTACGTATATTCAAGATCAACATTCATTTCTAACATTCTTCTGGTAGCTTATGTATACCTAAATACAGGCCATTATCTAAGTCGTTGTTTTCCTAATAGTACTTCAAAAAACTATATGTATGTTCGGTTGCCTGTAGTTTAGGCGCAAAATATATTTTCCAATTTGAGTGACAGCTGGCACCATCTGTTAGCAATATTCCAAAGGTTGTAGTTCAGGCATTTTGGCGCTGCACAAAACCCACTTCTTAAAAACCGTTCTAATTTAAATAAACAAATATATAATAATTATGCCTGAATTAATTTTATTTTATTACTTTAGTCTAATAAATAAAATGCTAATTAGATTTAGAGTTATATGCATTTTAATTATGACGATTAGAGTCATCTTTCGGAATATTCAGGCAACAGTCTGCAACCAAACATACATATAAACTTTGATGAACAAGTAGGAAAACAAAGACTTAGATAATGGCCTGTATTTTCGTAAACATGAGCTCCCAGAAGAATTATATGTATGGATGTTGATCTTGAATATACGCAGATTAAAATTAGCGTAAATATTAGTTTGTAAGCTTCAATGGTGTCTTCATAATTGTTTAACAAACTTTGGTAATTTGGCACAATAGTGGAGAAATTATCTTGGAAAATCTTATTCCAACCAAAGTCCTAGGATTGGATGTTCTTTCAACTTGAAATAACATGAGTTAACAACTTTGTATTTTCGTATACACCAACTCTCAGAAGAATTTGGACATTAATGTTGATCTTAAATATACGGATATTAAAATGAGTATAAATAAGGCTTGTAGCTATCATAGCTTGGTCACAATTAATTATCAAACTTTGGTATTAGACAGTTTGGAGAATAACATTTTCGAAAATGGCCTGTATTTTTCTATACACCAACTCTAAGAAGGTTTTAGGACATTAGTGTTGATCTTGAATATACAGAGATTAAAATGAGTGTAAATACAAGTTTGTAGCTACCATAGCTTCGTCACAATTAATTATCAAACTTTGGTATTAGATAAAACAACGTTTTCCAAAATGTCCTGTATTTTCGTAAGCACTTGCTCCAAGATGATTGTTGAACTAAAATATAGAGAGATTAAAATATGTGAAATTATAGATTGATAGTTATCAAAATACTTTTAGTCTCTTTCTGGAGATTTGATGAAAATAAACATTTTTGTTTTTCCAGTATTTCATTCAGAAATGTTTTTCCAATCTCTAAGGATCATGTACGAAGCAACAATAGAATCATGGGTGCTACAGTCTTCGTAGTTGTTATCCATCTTCTTAATGAAGTAATATTTTTGCTCACTTTCAGCAGTCAAGGTTTCCACTATATGCAAATGAAAACTACCAATAAAGAATGCCTTCCACTTTCTTGCGAACTTAAGGTCATCAACTATACATTACAGGCATGTTACTATCAGCTCCACCTAAAATAATAACAATTGTACTGATTATTGTTGACTTACCTTATGACTATTAACAATTAATGCACATTCACACAGTATGTCTTATGTAAAAGATTTTAAGAATTGTCCCTAGTTAGCTGCAGTTTCTGTTGTATGTTTTCTGAAGACAAAGAACTTTAGTGATCGATGGTTGTTTACTTGTTCCATTGGTACTTGCCCGAAGTGAGTTGTGAAGCTCAGAGAAAGGTTTACCATACAAGGAAATAGAAGAAGGAAGCAATGTAGCATGTTGTTCTTTAAATTTGCATTAAGAATAATGTAGAATAAAGAGGAAATTCAATAAATTTAACTTGCAACAGTAGCTGTCAGTGTGACAGCTGTAACAATAACAGTTCGCTCACTCACACAAACGTAAAATTCAAAAATTCAAATTTCAACCAATCAGGAACGACCGATGCTAGGAGCTCAGATACCTCCTCGCACTCCTAGTCTCCTGGTGCAAATCCCAATTTTCTCCCATTTTCGAGAATCATATTCAGGGGGGGAATTGCGTTTTGATTCGCGAAAACCGCCAACTCATTAAAGCTTAATAACTTTCTTATTAATTGACCAAAACTAACGTGTTTTACAGCAAACGAAAGCGAAAGAATTATTCTATAGAACAGTAAATTAAAATTTTCAAATATATATGAATATAACCATTTATTTAACCATTTTTTTCATTTTTTATAATTCGTTGTTAAATATATTTTATTTATATTCTATCATAGCAACTACAGCTATCTCTTGAACATAAATCAAAGGCAGATGGTGGTACCAATTTACACACACACAACTCTGATTAGGCATCGCATTATCTAAAGCGTTACTCTTCACTAACGGCCCAACAAACGCACGCATGTACACAATCCCACTGTGAAATCATGAGCCAACATGCAATTTATTGTCAGTTGAAATTAATTCATAACATTACATTTCAGCTGCAGTGCTCACTTGCGTAACAAGTTAATTAGTAGCCAGGCTCATTCTTCATATATTTTTTAAAAGAATCATTGATTTAATTAAAGCACAATAAAAATAATTTAGCCCGGACGAATTATATTGAAATAAACTATTTTCATGTTTCGAGGAGACGAGGATTAACGAAAAGTAAAGAATGAGAAAAACAAAAGAGAAAAATAAAAAAACGAACGCAAGTCCTGCGTCGCTATTCCGAATGCAGACGGAATTAATTTTAACGCTCTCATGTAAATACTCGAAATATATTTTAATTAAATTTAATTTAATTGCATCAAGCCCTATGGAGTGTTCGCTAATAAACAATGCAATTAAACGTCTATTAAAGTGAGTTTAATTCATTGTCCTGTGCAAATATTAGTTTAGTTAGTTTAAAACCGGGACTCCGCAAATACATCGCTCTTGTTTATGACAGCCCATTTTGTGTTGCAGCAAAGTTGAAGAAGTAATTGAAATCAATTAAATACATACAAATCAATAATTAATGCATTGTTTATATTGCATTCATTAATTACAGTTTCGTATGCAATATAATCACAAAAATATTAATTAAAAGTTAATAAATGTATTCCTTTTTAATTAAATCAATAGTAAATTATGTTGAGTTCTTATTCTCAAATCTTCGTTCTGTATTATTTTCTCATTAGCGCGACCGAAGCTGTTTCATGCTAATAATAATCGTTACACGTACGCATACGAATTTGCGCTTTAATAAGGACATGATGTCATTAATGTAACTTCATTACAAGACCGGTGACCCGAATATGCATTGAGGCATCAGCATTCCAATTACATTAAAATAATTAACCAGAAGAAGAAAACCGAAATAATTACACTGTTTGTTCAAACATACGCAGCTTCATTATCAAGGTGATTCATAATGATGTGAAAATCTATTATATTATGTAACATCAGCAAAAAAGTTCTGTGATTTAAGTAAAAGCTTCTAATTATTACATTGCTTTGCATTCATCGACTTGGCTGTAATGAGAGTTAAAAAATGAATTAACGAAAAATTAACTATACTATATAGAATTGATCCAAAAAATGAATATGAAATTTAGATATTTGCTGTGGTTTCATGCCTTTAGCTGTATTGAGAATTAAAAAAATGAAGTAAGGAAACATTAACGCTCGAAATACTACAAAAAAATTGCAGCAATAATTTCCAGAGATTATTTTTTCTTGTTCTTTTACTCATTTTTGCCTAATTAAAACCTCCACCTTCTCCTTTGCATGAAGCATTCAGCTAAGATTTATTATAATGCAATGCTTCCATCTTCCATTCTTTTTATTAAAAAAGCCTTTTAAAGCTATCTGAGAAGGAAGAAGGAGCAACAAAACCGGTCATGGAGATGGAGTGTGAGTTTTTTTTTGTACGTGTTACACCCAGAAACAAATTGAGTTTATAGCAGACAGAAATTCAATTAAACATCTACTGTATACGCATTCATTCGACGCCCGATCTGCCGTTATTGGAAATCCGAATTCAATATAGGTATGCATGCATCAATATATATATATATATATACCGTATTTTGTTTTGTATTTTTATATAAATTTAGTTTCGTTTCATCTACAATGTCAATTACTTTTTTTCAGTGTCAAACTTGAAAATCCATAGCAGCAGGGATTTATTAGCATTCCTCGAAGCGTTTTTCTTTTTTGGGTTCTGTTTGCTGCGACGATCGTAAATGATGTAATTTGGATTCAGCATGTATGAAACAAAATTCTATGCAAATATTTACAGAAGACGAGTTTCTTCCTTCGATCCTAAGCGAAGGCGCAAGGATATTTATGCTGGGACATAATAAATTGGTTTTCCAGAATTAATAGTCAACATCCTGCGGTCACTAAACTATTCCTTTTATTATCATAACAATAATGAAAAGAATACATTTATTTTAACATATTTATCGATTATTTTTAAGTGTGGATGAATAACTAAAAATTTGTATTATTTAATAAATTTGTTTAAGTAAAAAGTTCTGAGCCTTTTTTGTAAGATGGCTTTAGAGAGGCCATATCTCACGATGTATACGTTGCATCTAATCATTCTATACTGCCACTTAAAGGCGATATAACGCTTTAAAAAAAGTTCTTTGAGAGTTTTGTGTTTAGTGAATCCAGTTTTGCGTTAGAGCGTTCGAAATGGAGGTAAAAAAAGAGAAAATTTTATACATTCTTCTGTGTCGTTTGTGGATCTAATACAGTATCGAATGCAATAGCTGGTCCAGGAACTGAAGATTAGCCAGAAAACCGTGTTTTATAGTTAATGTTAGAAATAATAATGGAATAAATTGTGAAAGAAAACACGATAAATTTGTGAAAAATTGCGAATAGCTTGTACATCGCATTTTGTCCCACAAAATGCGACGTTCCGCAAGAGCGAAGGCTTTTACGTACTCATTTTTTTTTGTAACTGGAGCTCACCAACAAAAATTGGTACAAAAAAAGTTTCGTACTCTACAGTTTTGTTGTTGTTTTCAAGCTGGGCTCCAATCAATATTTGTTTCTTGCAGCTTATTATTAAGCCCCCGGGGGGACTTTTGTCGGGTAAAAGTTTTCGTACAATGGGCGTCCAGTGTGCATGTGTATTCGACAACGATTCCGACGTCGAAAAATAAAAGACCAATCCCATTGAAGTGCTCAGCCGTATAAACGAAACAAAAAATAAATATTATGAAGAAAAAGTCTGCAACGTAAAAATATAAATTGAAATGAAGTGAAACAAAGAGTTTAGGATGAGAAAATAATAATAAATGAAGGTGATTGTTGGGCTTAAATTCAGTGTTAATGTATGAAAATTGCGTGTGCGTGAGCGGGATTTACTGGGAATCTTCCATTTATTAGCATTAAATAATTCAGCCAGGTCAGCGCGAATTAAGCCGCCGCGGTAATCCTTTCTCACCCTATTAATCCCAGATCTAATTCATCAAGAAGCCTTCCTTCCACTCAATAAATTTTACTTATTCCCACAAGTGTGTCTGACGAAAAGAGGAATCTTGCTGTTAAAAAAATGATAAAACCTGTTATAAAATTAAATTCGTAATTAAAACAAATATTTTATTAGCATTAGTTTATTTTTTCATCTTTTTTTTATACATTTAATGAATTTATAATTGCGTAATTCACGTAAATCTATATTAAATTGTATTGATTTTTCAACAAATTTTATATTATTATTATTATTTTTAATAATTTCTGTCTTTCAAATCTTTAAAAAATACTTTTAAAGTTAAGAAATATCTAAAATATACGTGATCATTACTCAATAAATTATATTTTTTCTGCTGTGACTAATTTTTGATTTGAATTTAATGATGAGAAACTGCGATTGATAACATTTCTCTTGAAATTCAAAGCACGATTTTAATGGATTTGCAGATGAATTAAAAAAAACATATATATTGAAGATATCATTAAAAATTTAATGGTAACCCCAGTACATTTTTTTTTCTCTCAATTACGTTTTATAATTGAAAGGTTTCCGTTCGGTTCAGTTTTATTTTCTTACTTTCTCCCATTCCGACATTAATGAATACGATATTAGGTAATAAAAATATCCATTATCCATTATCCATTATCCATTAATAATAAAAAAAAATCATTAATTTCATGAAATCATAAAATTTATTAGATTTTTTGGTACATCTGTTTGATGGATTTAAATATACAAATATGCAAATGGACGAAGAGTGCTAATCCTGTACATATTTAATTTTAGGATTAGTAAATGAGTGTTTTCTACAGCACGAAGATTATTCAACGGTAGTTTCTAAAAGGGTGGACTTTTAGCATCAAAACCATGAAATTTGGAAGAGCAAATTGATTAATTATAACTGAGTCTGATGGATTTGATTATAGTTTGTAAAAAAGAGCAAAAGAATAATTTTATAGGAGTAAATTGAATAATTAAATAACTTTTTCTTATTTCTTAGAATTATTATTAATAAAAAAGTAACAATTGAATTTGTACTTCAAAGTATATTTAGTAAACTTATTACATGTGTCTTTATGTAGCCAAAAAATGTGTATTATTACTGTATTTTATACTAAAATAAAAGTAGAATCAATACCAGGTGGATGCGCCAGGTAACATATTTCGATTAAATCTACCCGGTTTCGTTTAAATTCGTCCTTGCTGTGTGCAATCTCTTCTACAACTACTCTTTATCAAAGTTCCAGTTTGCCATCACAAATGCATCACTTTTTCTATGATGTGTGGAAATCGAAGTACGAGCGCGTGATGAGAATACCGACACTTGCGAACATTGTAAAATCACGAGTGTATTCGATTCCGGTTTACGTAATTTATACTATTTCTGTATAACTCTAAATCCAATTTAAAATCTATTTTTAACTATTTTCTAAACTTGGGTTAACTGCAAATTCGATATTTTCTTTTCGTTGAGTTCTCAATCGTAATTAATAAAAGCGATTTCTAATTGGAAAACTCGTGATGGGTTAAAACGGAATACGAAAGCGACGTGTAAATAGGTATTAAACGCGATTCGCGGAAATCGAGTGGAAGTGTTGGAGATCACCAGTTTGGGTTTGTAATTAGCGCTGAGCGGATTCCTTTCCGAGAGTTTGGTTTTTCATAGCAGTTCTCGCAGCCGGTGGAAAATTAGCAGAGTGGCGGCGAGAGGAACGTTTTTGAGGGATCCGTCTTTGAGTTCATGGAGTGCAGTTGAAACAAACACCTTTTAAGCGTCGTAATTGGAGAAGTTTTGGATTTATGGAAGTTACACTCGAACCACCGACGTTCGCCATTCGCAATGAAAGACCCAGGAGAATTAGTTCTTAAACTCAATTCAGAAATTGAACTGTTTTTTTCCTCTTTACATTCTTTTCATAACATTGTAATTGGTTATTTTATACACTTCAAAGACTTTAAAAGATTTACTCAAAATACAAAGTTGTTTATTTTTTAGTAAATTATAAAACATGTTTAAGGTATAAAAACTGGATTTTATTGAATTGTCCGGAGGTTAGACTGAATCCAATCGGACGTATAAATGATTTCTCAAAGCTTTGTGTTTGGGATCACAATGAGGACGAAAAGGGCGCGAGATAATTTATTTTATAGACGTCCTCCAGACAAATAAATTAAACCGATTCCCACCTTCTCACTTATTTCACTCCCTTTTTTTTTATTTCCACTTCTCCACTTCATATATTTTTTCTTCCTTTCCCATCGAATTATTTGCTGTCCACCTCCCAAATCCCACCAACGGTCGTAATGCAAATTCATCAAATCCAAATGCTAATTGGCTTTCCTGTAAAACCCCACTTTCTTTTAATTGCCTCCGCAAACAAAGCCGAACAAGAATTAGCAAATCGCATTTGAAAGCAGACTACACAGATTTAGACCGAAAAGAAAAATACGATTTGTTTTCTCAACTAAAATCAATTAATTTATTGTTTCACGGTGTGTCTGTTTCGTGTTACATGATTAAATGGTTTGTAGTTTTTTATTTAACCAGGGTTCGAATATTCTCGTTGGATTTGGGTCAATTTCGTCGAAGATGTTTCCGCCCTTAAAGCCGTAAACTCGTTGGCTTCCGGCGATATTCAAAACCCCACAAGTTTATCCAAAACATATCAAATACTTGCCTCGGCCACCAAACTCATCGCACTAAACTATTTTAGCAAATCGAACTTACTTGCATCCTTTCATAAAATAAACATTACCGAGTTTCTTCGAATAACAACAGTATACTCAGGTTAATCAGTTTCAGTTATATAAGTTTATTTGGAAATACTCAACCTATTTATTTGTTAACTCATACAAAATGTTATTTATATAAAATAAACTGATTTTCTTAATTGTTATTAAGTAATTTTTTTTTCTCTCTTAATTTCAAATTAGTATAAATTGCGGTGAAACTATGCGAGCAGACACATTATTCCTCATAAAATCTAGAACTTGGTGTAATGGAAGCTGTGTTCATTGTTTTTTTTGGCGCGAATGGTTAATTACAAATGGGGAGCGGGAGATTTGAAAATGTGCTGGCTGTCTCCCTGTTCAAGTAGTGGTTGGAGCGCCCGGATTATACGTTGCGAATTTACATTCGCCGGAATTAATTAGCTTAAAATGTTGGCCGAAACAAAGCGAGAAATTAATCGATTGAGCAAAACACATACACGTTCTCCTGCCGCCACATTAACTGAGCAACCGACGTCTCCAAAGCCTATACAAAATCACACACAACGTACACACTCAATGCCTTCATACAGTTTGTAGCAATTACTATACGCGAATGTAGGGCATCAGTATATACACATATTATATAAATAAACAATTTCTATTAATAAACAAATTTAAATTTGTTTCAGTAAAAAATTGTAGATTTTAGTAAATAAATTTTGCAAGTAAAATAGGAATATTTGTGCAAATTATTTACTATACAATTTCAAAAACTTTATTTTGAGTATCTAAATAATTCATGTTGTTTTTTTTTTAAATCGAATTTTGGAAGCGTTTTGCATAGAAACGTTCGAATTTTTTTCCTATTTCGCCCATTTAATTTGTTTTGTATTATTTTAAATTCTGCACATCCATATACGTATTACACATTTATTTTTCCATTCCAACTACGTGCATTGTACAAAAAACCTACAGTTACAATTTTTTTATGTTGGATCTATTTTGGATGAGCATACATGTGGTGGTGCAGCGCAATGTTTGCATACAATTGATGCAATAACGCTCCGTTTTTGGAATTTAATTTAGATATACACGTGAATGCGAAAATGTCGACTCTAAACGTGAATACAGCTGCACCTACAACAACAACAACAAAAAATGCCAATAATCAATTTCCCAGCTCAAAAGTTGCTTCATTTTCTATATTAATTAGACGTGGAAATTAAAGAAGCCATGCAAATGCGGAAATATTCATGTATGGTAATTTTATTCAAATGAATTATTCTCTTTTCACCTCGGTTTTATGTGTTTAACATCTTTTTTTTTCATCCTTTTTGCCTCACCTCGAGTGTTTCGTATTTTTGTTCGGCCGTATGCAAATTCAATTAAAATTAACCCCAATTGATTTCTAAATATAATTCGCGTGACACTTTTTCACGTTTCCTTGAACATTTCATTCTTCATTTGAGCTCTTAATGTTCGATTTATTTTTAGCTCCTTCAACTCCTTCATTTTTAGCCCACACCTCAACAAATGCAATATTTTAATTATAGTAAATTACAAAATTTATTTAATTAAAAAAAACATAAAATACAGGTGTTTATTAATTATTAATGAGTAAATTTACAATTATTATTTTCAATTTTATATTGATTTTTTTTTTAAATATAAAATGATTTATTCGAAATGAGAAAACTTAATTAAATCCCTCCTAGACAACAGTGACCCTTTAGAAACTAAAGTTCGTTTTATTCGTGCATTACAGTGAATATCTTTTAGGTAATTATGTAGTGTTGTCAAAATTAATTTTCATTTAGGTTGTTTTCTTATCACATTAATTTTTAGTTAAATTTGAGTTTGTTTTTTGGAAGGTTTCCAATGGGAAATTTTTGTGTCTTATGACCAAAACACATTCTACTTATTGTCTTAATAGGCAGCTTGTGAATAAGAAATAAAAGATTTAAAAAAAACTAAGAAAATCATAGTTTCAACCAGACATTAAAGTATTTTCACTGTTTTTTTTAATAAACTAAATTCATTTTCGGTGGATGCGCCGGGTTTTTTTTAAAGCTAGAATAATGAAAATATCTATACATATGCATATCTATTACATATTTCATTTAATTGTCAATTATATAAAAAATATTTAATTATTTTTTGAAAGCTAAAATAGGAAGAAAACAGAAATTTGTTAAATTCTCTATCTAGTTGCATTATTTAATATAACTTTGATGCATTTTATGAAGTGGCCACGTTTTTTGTCGTTTGCGTATATATTCGTCATTATATTTATTATAGACAAGTTAAAACAATGTGTACATTCCTCCTCTATTACTAGGAACAATTACGCAAATATATTTGTCATAACGCAATACAATAGATCATGACGAATATATACGACATAACCACTTAAGAGGTTAAAGTAAACATAGTCCAATTGTAACATTTTCTTTAAATTACGAACTGCGTCTTTCCTTTGTGCAATATCGAAGTTGGATGAAAGTTTTCAGGATGTAATCAACAATCAATTATTGTCACGTCCTTGCTGCTACTGCTGATGCGTCTCAGGATAAGACAGAGTGCAGGTTGTTGTTGTGCGTTGTTCTGGGAAACGGGGGAAAATTAGAGTGTTTTGTTTTAATGATGATGATGTTGTTGGCGGGGGTGGCGGATTGTATGGGAGAAGGACCAGAGCAGAGACATCCTTGGACCTGGATAACAGTCGTACCTTGTGTACATGCTACAGGATGTAGGACCAGCGGATTCTTCGACGGTAAGAGCGAGCGAGATATGCAGAGTCCTGCGCCTAGTCCTGTCGCTTCAGTTGTGCTGCGGACGCGTTTCAGTTCGCTTCGGGCTCTCTCATCTCGCACCGCCCCCGACAATTCGAAAAAAAAAACAAAGAGTAAACAACAGCAACAGCAAAATAAAAAGAAAGCACAAAAGGAAAGTGACTGAAAGTTTCTGAAAGTTGACGCAGGACACGAATTAATCATTTTTGTTTGTTTGTTAAACTGTACGTTAACTGTCCAACTGATGTCTTAAGAACACAAACATTATAAATAGGTAATAACATTTTTTTTGCTACTATTTTTAGAAAAACATTAAAATAATTTTATTTATAAATAAATTAATAAAAATATTTAAAAAAAAATCATTTTATTTTTTATCCCTTTCTGTATTTTTTTTAAATTAATAAAAAACACAATGTTTGCGCATTAAAATATCAAATTTATTTTGAAAAAACACTGAAAATAACAGCATTTAATTGCATAAATGGAAATTATTGGATCCATATCCATTGCACACCAAGTTTCGTCTAATTGAAAGCATTTAGTTTACAAATAAACAAAACTGAAAGCAAACATTTTTGTAGTAATAAATTTGAAAAAAAAAATCTTTGAAATTTTATACGAATTTTCCAAAACACCAACGATAAATGTTGCTTGATTATTTGTACGCTAATTGATTTAAATTTATTGTACGATTCACAAAATACGCGTACGTGTTTCATTAATTTAAAATGTTGCTGCGATCAACAAATAATTGGAATAAATCAAGCGGAAAAAGCGCAATTTAACTGAATTGAATTTATTGTTGTTGTTGTTGTTGCATATAAATGTTTGCTATGTGTTTTATTTAATTGAGAAACAAAAAATAATTTCAATCAGCTTTCATAAATTATATTTTAATTATTTATAAAATATGTGAACGGAACTGATTTAAAAGCAAACAAATCATATTTTTTTTTTGATGTGAGTGACGGTTTTATGTATGAAATATATTAATTAAAATTGACAATTAAAAATGTTTTCAAATAATTCTTGCACAATGAAAATCATTTATATTGAAATATATTAAAATTATTTTATTTTAATAAAAGTTTTTTAACTGGATTTGTTTTTTTATTTTGTATACACAATACTTTATTAAACTTTTCATGTTTGTATCGAAGAAAAATATTGAAAGCAAAGTGAAAAAAAAAATGATTTGTTTGGGTAAGAAAATGAAGCTTGAGCCATCAAAACAGAAGACTAGAAACATTATTATAAAACTAACAAAAAAAAAATATATATAAACTTCTCGTGAAAGCAGATGTTAATATTTTATTCAACTGAAGAAAATTATTCAGGTCTCAAGTTTTGGGCGAGAAAAGGGAATCAAATATGTCTAAAAGTTTATGAAATATTTATTGCTTCTCAAAATAAAGACACGTTGTGTTATCATTGATTAAATTGCGTTCATTTGATGTTTGAACGGTAATAATATTAACTGTACTTAGTGGGGCAAATCTTCCAAGTTTCTGTTGAACTGCTCAGACATTAACTTTAGTTGAAAGCGGTGTTGGCGTAAGTCTATGAATTAAAGGCTCTTGAAACATCAAACTTGGACGAAATTTAATAACACAAAGGATGTGCTTAAACTGCGCTTTATACATGCAATAAACTCGTATGAAATAAAATCAATAATTAATATAATTTCTACTTATTAATATTTATTAAGTAAACTTTTTTTATATATTGATTTGAAAAGAGTTTCAGCAAGTTTTATTTTGTAATTACTTTTCTTAAACTATTTCAAAGTTTTCTACCAAAGTGTTTGCTTGAAAACTGGACCAAGGCTTCAAAGTTATTTCATTCACTTAACAAACTTACATTTTTCCAATAATATTATTTTATATAATAATTCATACTTGTACTTCTTATAAAAAAAAGAAATGACGTAATTCCATAAATATGAATTACAGGTTGGCCCAATTGAACTGCAACTTTTCAGAACGCTGTATTTTTTTTATTTGAACTTGGATTTTATTGAACCACAAGCAAAAAATTTTGGAAAACATTTAAATTTTTCGAATTCGTTTAAAATGTTCTATATAGCCGCCTATATAGCCGATAACTATTTTTCCAAAAAAACTGAGATGCAAATGCTTCTGCAGGCTTGTAAAACATAAAATCAGCTATCATTAGACGAAATATGGATATAGAATTTCCAGCGGTTCGAAAGTTATAGCAGATTTAAGTTGGTTGCAGTTCAATTGGGCCACCCTGTATATATTTGATTTATAATCAAATTACAAAATTTATTCCTTTTGTTGCAATTGATATTTTCGGATAATTTAGTAATTATTTATGAATCTAATATTAGTTATGACACTTTTTTACTTTATTTTCAATATTTTCGGAAAATATAGGTTTATTAAAAATTTTCATTTTTTTTTCAAATTAAATGTAAATTTACATAACTTTCTATATATTTAATTGTTACTTTTATTACACATGTTATGATATAATTCTCTTTGCGCGATGTTAATTAATAACTAAGAGATGCTAAAATTTAAATATAATAAACTTTAACTTTTCGTTAAAAACTAATTTCCTTTATTCGGTCAACACAATGTTGCATAATTCTCGATTCGAGTTTGACCATCCGCGGCTCTGCGTATTCACCGGAGCGAACGTCCAGGAAACAAAAGGAAACCGGAAATGGGAGCTTCGGAGATTTAATAATTTTTGCTGGACAAAACCTCATCAGCACTAAACTTCATTTCCGCTCTTTTCCTCTTCAAACACTTCAAATTGCGAACTGGACTCGCGACTTGTCTAACCCGGATTTTTCCACACTGAATAATCCTTAGATTAGAATCAAAAGAAATGAAGATTAATTACCTCTGTCTAATCCGAAATCATCAGTTTACACGGCGCCACGTACGCAAGAATCGTAGTTTTTTTAGATATATTCGTGGACATTTGCGTGGGAAAATTAATTAATGCAAAAATTGTCCTAAAAATGGAATTCACGTTGAAGCGTGAAAGGTACGAGAGAACAGAGAAAAAATACACACAGAATGTACGAAAAATTAACAGCTTTATCACCTACATTTTGCGGCCTCAAATTTATATTTATAAATTCTATGCATAAAGCTTAACGAATATTAATTGAAATTATCAAAAGAATTATTCCATTCTTTTTTATTTAATTTTCTAAATTTATAAGTCTAAATAATAAAATTATATTATATAAACAAGTCTTTGTGTATTTCATAAACATTCCGGCATTTCCTATCGAATGCTTCAGCGTTTGTCGCTTCAATCGGCGTTCACATATATAATTTTTCAGGTTTTCCATTTTCATGTTTCGTTTTTTTTTGCTTCTTTCAAATATATTTCATACTTCGATGAAAATAAGAACGCGAAGGGTTTCATGCATCAACGTGCGCATAAATGCTTTACATTTTCATACAGAATATTTCACATTTTGTGCGAATTTTAAATAGGAAAACTTTAACATTCAATTTATATATTCGTTTACAATTATGATGAAATATTTGCAATTTTCTATTCGTTTTATTGGTTTAATAATTATTTATTTAACTCTAATTTCTAAAATTTATCGCGGTACTAGGAATTTTAATGTTTGCATTTGAACTTTGTGTAATTCGGTTATTTTCATGGTATTGGCAATATATTATGTATTGTGCTTGGAGCGACGCAAACTATTATCTAATAAGGTAAATTTAACAAAAACAATGTACAGAAACCTTTGTATGGGGCAGCGTGTTTTCGATCGAGTTAGCCCTATACATATTCATGTAGCAGGTAATAAATATGTAGGTATTATTTAACCGCATTAGCGGAAGGGTGGAATGGAAGGTCCGAAGGTAATAACGTCGGATGTTTTAAATGCTATCAATATCACGTAAACCTTTTATACGTGTTTTTAACACAAGAAAAAAAAAAGGGAAATCGTTCAACCCTTCGTTGAGTTTTCCATCATAATCTCACCCCAAAATATATATGTGTTCCATACAATGAAGGATCAAAAAGGAAAATCGTTGAAGATTGCAAACCTGAACAGATATAACAATTCTTTGCGTAACGCTTTTCTCTTCGGATGAGGGAAAAGAAAAGGAAAACGTCGGGACAAAAGTGAAAAATAATTTAATAAAAGGGAAAACAGGTCGAGAGAGAAAGAGGGAGTGAAAGAGATGGAACCTTATTGCGGATGCAGATTTATTCGGGCACGCGGAAAATTTTAAATGGAGTTTATTCGAATCGGATTATGTTTAATTCACTTTGTGTGTTTCTAACATGTTGATTTTCCCTGCTTTCTTAGCTACAACGAAGTTTTCTTTTTATATTTCGCTTTCCGAATTAATAAATACGATCAGTCTCCCTTTCAACCTATTTATAAGCAATTTGCATAGAATTGGTTCGGTTCTTTACATCAAATAGAAATTATGGTTTAATATTTATTTACTTACCTGAAATTTCATACAAATTTTTCAGAAAGATAAAATATTTAATTGCTAAATGAAGTTTGAATATTGAAGTAATGTGAATTAATCGAGTAAATTACAATTTATATGCTTTGGTTCTTTTTTTTTATTAAATAAAAAAAGTTGTAATTTTTAGAAATTTTTAACTTAAATAATTATAAAAAGAAATAAAGAAAACAGGAAGAATTATGTTATTTTTATCAACTACGTTTTTATTCTATTTCTATGGATATTAATAACTATATAAATCTATCTTTCTGATTATATAATACTTGCTAAAATTGATGTAAAATTACTTGGCAAGTTACAAGTATTATTCATATATGTTTATATAAGTAATTGCATCAAACTACTCATACAAGTACTTATATACGTTACTTGGCAAATATTGGTAACTATGTAATTGTTTAAATTTAAATAGTTTCTAATTCTAACATGTTGATTTTCCCTGCTTTCTTAGCTACAACAAAGTTCTCTTTTTCTTTTCATATTTCGCTTTCGGAATTAATAAATACAATCAGTCTCCCTTTTAGCCTATTTATATGCAATTTATATAGAATTGGTTCGGTTCTTTACATCAAATACAAATTATGGTTTAATATTTATTTTTTTACCTGAAATTTCATATAAACATTTCAGAAAGATAAAAAATTTAATTGCTGAATGAAGTTTGAAGTTTGAATATTGAAGAAGCTTTGGTTCTTTTTTTATTAAATAAAAAAAAATTGTAATTTTCAGAAATTTTTAACTTAAATAATTATAAAAAGAAATAAAGAAAACAGGAAGAATTATGTTATTTTTATCAACTACGTTTTCATCCTATTTCTATGGATTATAACGAAATTTAGTCCTTTTTTTTTCTATTAAATATTGATATTAATAAGTTACCCAATGAATTGTTACTGTGTTTTGTTGAATTAATACCAAATATTTTATATTCTATTCATTTTTGTTAACTGTGTATAAATTTATTTAATATAAATATTTAATTGCAGGTGTGAATAATGGATTAATTGCTGATAAAGGTGAATAGTTTGAAAGCACAGAGGATCAGAGAAGTGCAAAGTTTGTCATGGATCCGACGGTCGAATTGGATCCATCCGATCTGACGGTGAGTTAAATCTGTCTGCCGAAGCCTTTTGTGTTTTGCATCCTGTTTATGTTTACGCAACAAATTATGAACGTATTAATTTGCAACACGGCGATCGATGCGAAACGCGCTTGTTTGCCGATAATTAAATTATCGCGAACGATAGCTGCCGCACAGCAAATCCCAGGAACTAAACGATGAGATGGGAGAATATTATGTGTAAACACGTGAATTTTTTTCATATATCGAAATTAATACACAAATCTGAATGAAAAGTGTTGTTATTATATCAATTTCTCTCAGTTACACATCTCTTATTTATTGATTAAATTTAATGTCGTAATCTTCACAAAGCTTCAATTGCTTGAAAGAAAGTACTTTTACTTTCTAAATTTACTTCTTAAACTAATCTACGCATATTTTTCTTGATAACTGTATACATTTATTAAAAGATGTATACTTTTTGGAGTGTGCTTCTATCAGTGTTCGTTGCCATTGGCAATTATGGCATTCGCGCCTTCTAAAGGTGTCGGAAGGGCCTCGAGGGGAGAGGAAGTATCTCGGAGGCTGTTCATGGAATTTCAATGAAGATGGGAGCAGGACTTAGGCTGCGCCCAAGGAAAAGGAAATGAAGATAAAATGGGCTGGAAAGGAGAAGGCGATTTATTGCGACACCGATTTCGCCACTGCCGCGACCCACATTTATATATATATATATATATGTATACATATATATATAGTACATACATGCATTGTACGCTGAGAAAGTGTATCCACTCCGTCATCCCTTGCAGATTATAATAAATATTAGAGGGAGGAATAGAAATAGCAGACGAGGAAGTAGTTGCTTCTTCATTCCTCTCTCTCTCTTTACAAACACATATATTTGTGTTTCTCTTCAATCTTCTGCCTACAACAGTGACAAATCATGTAGCCATCAGTGTACAGTAGGCCCTATCACATACAATGATCATACTCATAAATAACTTGTTTTTTTTTTATGAGCGCCCACTTTTCTTTCCTAGATTTCTATGAAAGCGTATGCATTAGATTATATTATAGTAATTTATCTCAACCTTTAAATGTTTACTTCCCATTTTCATCTCCCAAGTCAAGATTTGTTTCATTGCAAAAATTTCGGTTACTCAATCTTAATTACATATTAAATTTGAGAAATATAATTTTTTTTATAGATTCTAATATTATTATTAACAAAATAACTTTAGCGTTTAGTAAAATCATGTTTATTAACTAATTCATTCATATCTTTCGGTTAAAAATAAACTGAAGGTTATGTTTGCCGAATACTATTAATAAAACACTTAATGGAAGTGATCGATGACTTGCAATCCTCGGTTTCTTTTATATGGAACATTTGCAACTAATTCATTCGAATTAAAGCTGTCACACTAATGCAGCGTTTTCCAAACTGTGAGGTGCGCCTCCCTGGGGAGGCTAATATCTGCTAAAGTATAGATACATTCCTGTGCTCTTATCCATATTGCTGTAATACGCGTTCAAAATTGAAAT